>NC_086319.1:86065405-86235405 GCF_036172605.1 Pelobates fuscus | reverse complement strand
TTCCGATTCATTGGCTTGAGTTAATACAAAAAAGTTTTACTCAATATATCTGGAAAGGTAAGAAGCCAATATTAAATAAGTCAATATTAGCACAAAAACTAAATAAGGGTGGACTTGCTTATCCATTAATAATGAACAACTTTAAAGCAGCCACCATCTTACATATTTATAGAATGCAAGTAGAAGAAAATAAAAATGAAGGATGGTATAAGATGGAAATGAGGGCAGGGGAAGTTGCTAGTTTGGATTGTTTAATTTGGAACATAGATAAAACCTCTAAAAAAGATTATCCTAATGTTATTTTGACTCAGTTATTGAACCTAATGTCCTCCCCCCTGGCCCCCACCCCTGAGTGGTGGGTGGGGGCCCTAAATACTAATAAAGGGGGGGACCTAATGTCCCCTCCCCTGGCGCCCACCCCTGAGCGGCGGGTGGGGGCCCTAAATACCAACAGGGGGGAGGACTTATTGTCCTCCCCCTGGCCCCCACCCCTGAGCAGCGGGTGGGGGCCCTAAAAAATGTCCCTTCCCCCTAGGTGACTAGGGGTTCCCAAACCCCTAGTCACCCCCTCCCCCCGAAAAAAAGTATCCCCCTACCTACCCCCCTCACCCTAAAAATAATGAGGGGGGGACCTTTAACTAAGAAATGGAAAAAAATAATAATAAATAACTTACCATTCAATGTTTTCTTCTAAAATCTTCTTTTTTCAGCCCCAAAAAAGGCCAAATAAAAAACCATAATAACCCCCCAAAAACGAGTGCAAAAAAAAAATAATCCTATTTTTTTTTTTTTTTTTTTAAAACAGTGAGCAGCCACAGGCTGTTCACTGTTTACTAGACATGCCCCTACTCGCGGTATAGCGAGTAGGGGCAAAATTTACTAATACTAAGTCATTTTTACTTAGTATTAGTAAATTTGTCTGAAAGACCAATTTAGGTCTTTCAGCCTTTTGGTAGATAACTCCCCTAATACCGTCGGAATTAGGGAGTTATCTACTAAGCGGCTGCAACAGAAGTCCCCGAAGTCCCCGAAGTCCCCGAAGTCCCCGAAGTCCCCGAAGTCCCCGAAGTCCCCGAAGTCCCCGAAGTCCCCGAAGTCCCCGAAGTCCCCGAAGTCCCCGAAGTCCCCGAAGTCCCCGAAGTCCTGAAGGGACGAAGTTCCGAATTGCTGAAGTCCCGAATTACGAAAATTACAAATTTCGGAATGCCGAACCGAAAATTTTCCCCATGCACATGCCTACTAATGTGGCATGATAATGCCACTAGTTTTATTTTTACCTGTTGTGTTGTGTTATGCTGCCACTAGTGATGTCCCGAACGGTTCGCTGGCGAATAGTTCCTGGCGAACATAGTGTGTTCGCATTCGCCACGGATGGCAAACATATGCGATGTTCGGTCCAACCCCTATTCGTCATCATTGAGTAAACTTTGACCCTGTACCTCACAGTCAGCAGACACATTCCAGCCAATCAGCAGCAGACCCTCCCTCCAAGACCCTCCCACCTCCTAGATAGCATACAATTTAGATTAATTCTGAAGCTGCATTCTTTTTTTTGTATTATTATTATTTTTTGTGTTTGTGTTTATTATACATTATCCTCCATAGCCAGTAACCTGTGTTTATTATACATTATCCCCCATAGCCAGTAACCTGTGTTTATTATACATTATCCTCCCATAGCCAGTAACCTGTGTTTATTATACATTATCCTCCCATAGCCAGTAACCTGTGTTTATTATACATTATCCTCCCATAGCCAGTAACCTGTGTTTATTATACATTATCCCCCCACAACCAGTAACCTGTGTTTATTATACATTTCCCCCCCACAACCAGTAACCTGTGTTTATTATACATTATCCCCCCATAGCCAGTAACCTGTGTTTATTATACATTATCCCCCCACAACCAGTAACCTGTGTTTATTATGCATTATCCCCCACAACCAGTAACCCGTGTTTATTATACATTATCCCCCATAGCCAGTAACCTGTGTTTATTATACATTATCCTCCCATAACCAGTAACCTGTGTTTATTATACATTATCCCTCCATAGCCAGTAACCTGTGTTTATTATACATTATCCCCCATAGCCAGTAACCTGTGTTTATTATACATTATCCTCCCATAGCCAGTAACCTGTGTTTATTATACATTATCCTCCCATAGCCAGTAACCTGTGTTTTCCATCTTATTATATGATGTTCTTTGATAAGGAGATTTTCTTGGTATATTCCTTTTTTCTCTATTTTGTACGTAAACAGGTGTCTCTTTTTCCTGTATTTGGAATTTCCTAACAGGTCTCCTCTCATAATTATTTCTGTTAGTTGGAGCTTGGTAAGGATAACTACCTCTATTTGGATAGGATTTATTATGAGACTGTGATCTATCTCGTTGTTGAATTTTTTTTGCAAAAGAACGTACTTTATTGAAAGCATAGTCGTTTTTATCTCTCAGAAACTTTTTCTTTTTAGTAGCTACTGTTTCTTGTTCGATTTTTTTCCACATAGTCTTTAACTATTTCCAAAGATTTTTCAACTTCTTCACAGCCTGCTAAAGGTCTTAATTTTTCATGAATCTGATTAATTTCAACATCTAATTTTAATAAATTTCTCTTTCTTTGTTGTATACAGATTTTCATCATTCGTATAGAGAAAAAAATAAGGGCAGTGTAGCGAAAGCCACTTCGCCACTGTGTTTTGGAGGGGGCTGCTTGCCCGCCTCTTACCCTGTGACTATGGTCCCTGGGCGATTTGGCCCTTTATGCATGGTATTTGGGCATACTGTGGGTTATTGGGCTGCCCCAGGATTATGGGCCCTCTCATCAGCCCATACGAAACTTAAACCCCATGGCGTTTGAACTGTGTTTGTGGCATCTGAGCGCTGTTTGGATATGTTGAGCGCTCAGATCCAAGCCATCTGGGGATGGGTTGAATGTGGGGGTTCTGTTTAGTATAACAGGAGTTATGTATTTTTATGTCTTTTGGTGGTTGCTGGTAACATGTGCTTAATGGAGGCTGTGTTTGTCCCTGGATATAATTAAATCAGCTTCTCCATTGTCTCCAGGATAGAGGATTCTGGGGAACTAGTTTGAGCTTCTAAAAACCATGCTTCCAGAAGGTCAAATGCACATTTGTACTAACTTTTGAACCCCTGGTCCAATTCGTATGATTTTTGAGTATGTTGTTCCCCCGAATGGATTGATTGTGTATATGTATTTTTATGCGAATGTGATGTATATTTTGGGAGTTATGAATGTTGTGTAAAAAGTGTATTTTCCCTACCTATGATAATTGTATTTTCCTGTGTGTACAGATAATTAGTTTACAGGTAGAGGGGAGGGCTATGTGTGGGATGTAACTATTGTGTGATTGGTTAATGTACATTACTGTGTGTGTCCCTCCCCTTCATGGGAGCACCTAATAAAAAGGGCTGCAAGCTAGCAGCCAGAGAGTTCTACTGTTACCCTCAACTTGAGTCCTGTCTCTTATTGGGGGAATCTGCTACAAGGGATTGCTATGCTAGGCATATTCCCTTGCTATAATCACTGAGCTCTTGTAAGAGCTTGTTCCTGCTTCGTTCTGAAGGGAGATAGCTGCAGCCTGCGGTGCTTATGGTGTCTGGTGGAGTGCTTGGAGTCCTCTGGAAGCGCTAGGAGCATCTTTCAACGGAGGTACCCAATCGGGGTGCCAGGCGATCCGTTACATTGGTGGCAGCGGTGGGATGGCGTCCTAGTGCGAGGAGAAGCAGCTCAGAGACACCGGTAACGTGTAGAGTTGTGCAGCATCCCTATCTTCAGCAACATAATGGAACCAGCAGTGGCTACAGCAAACATGGCGTATAGCTACTCCGTACTAGAGTTTGGCACGATGGTACGGTTGCACCTGAAGTTTTACGGACCCAATCCAGAGGAGAAATACGTGCGGTTCGTGTGGGACATGGTGACCCGGAACCTTAAACACAGGGCATTGAGGGAAGGCTAGTGGGCACGTTGGGAGAAACTCCAGCCACAGGTAGAGTGGGACGAGGAAGAAACCGAGGTGGCCGGTGGAGATGGGACCGAGGTCTCTCTACCGGCCCTACAGGGATGCTGGGCACCCGGCCCAGATCCCCAGCGGCAGTATGTTTTACAGGGATGGGAGACTGTCGGTCTCACTCCCCAGCGGCAGAATGTGTTATTGGAGGAAGAGACAACCGGTCTCCCTCCCCAACAGCAACCAGAGGTACCCAAGGTAGAGGACCTCATAGACTGGTCCTGGGAGAACCCCCTGCAGGCAGGTGGAGATGGGACCGAGATCTCACCACCAGCCCTACAGGGATGCTGGGCAACCGGCCCAGATTCCCAACTAGAGCTGGAGTTACAGAAAGTGGAGAGCATCGACCTCCCCCCCAGCAGCAGCCGGAGTACCAGGGGGAGGTAAGTGATATTTCTCCTCCCCAGTCAACTCCTTTGTTCCCTGACCCCCCAGCAGAAGAGCTGGCAACTGGGCAGAGCGCTGCTGGCCTCGGTCCTCCCTTGTTTCCTTCCCCATAGCCTGACTTTCTACAGGCTGCCCCAGCGGAAGAGCTGGCAACTGGGCAGAGCGCCGCTGGCCTCTGTCCTTCCTTTTTTCCTTACCCTGAGACTACCCCAGCTCTGACCCCGGAGCAGATCACATCGGGCATCTGGCCCCCAAGTACTCACAGCCATTTGCCCAGCAAGGCCGAGGGTGCCACAGTTTCACCCCACAACTTGGGACCTACAGGCCAGTATGACTTATTGTGGGGGGGGGCTATTCTGTGAATTCTTTATTGTGGGGGGGCTACACTGCTAAATTTGTTTTGTGGGTTAGACCCTCTGTGAACTATGTACCGTGGGTGGGCCATTCTGTGAATTCTTTATTGTGGGTGGGCTACTCTGCTAATTTTGTTTTATGGGTGGGCTGCCCGACTAATCTAGGTACTGACCGGCAGAAGGTCAGGTACCTGGTTAGTCTACCCCCGAATGGGAAGATATGTAGCGAAAGCCACTTCGCCCCTGTGTTTTGGAGGGGGCTGCTTGCCCGCCTCTTACCCTGTGACTACGGTCCCTGGGCGATTTGGCCCTTTATGCACGTATTTGGGCATACTGTGGGTTATTGGGCTGCCCCAGGATTATGGGCCCTCTCATCAGCCCATACGAAACTTAAACCCCATGGCGTTTGAACTGTGTTTGTGGCATCTGAGCGCTGTTTGGATATGTTGAGCGCTCAGATCCAAGCCATCTGGGGATGGGTTGAATGTGGGGGTTCTGTTTAGTATAACAGGAGTTATGTATTTTTATGTCTTTTGGTGGTTGCTGGTAACATGTGCTTAATGGAGGCTGTGTTTGTCCCTGGATATAATTAAATCAGCTTCTCCATTGTCTCCAGGATAGAGGATTCTGGGGAACTAGTTTGAGCTGGAAAAACCATGCTTCCAGAAGGTCAAATGCACATTTGTACTAACTTTTGAACCCCTGGTCCAATTCGTATGATTTTTCAGTATGTTGTTCCCCCGAATGGATTGATTGTGAATATGTATTTTTATGCGAATGTGATGTATATTTTGGGAGTTATGAATGTTGTGTAAAAAGTGTATTTTCCCTACCTATGATAATTGTATTTTCCTGTGTGTACAGATAATTAGTTTACAGGTAGAGGGGAGGGCTATGTGTGGGATGTAACTATTGTGTGATTGGTTAATGTACGTTACTGTGTGTGTCCCTCCCCTTCATGGGAGCACCTAATAAAAAGGGCTGCAAGCTAGCAGCCAGAGAGTTCTATTTTTACCCTCAACTTGAGTCCTGTCTCTTATTGGGGGAATCTGCTACAAGGGATTGCTATGCTAGGCATATTCCCTTGCTATAATCACTGAGCTCTTGTAAGAGCTTGTTCCTGCTTCGTTCTGAAGGGAGATAGCTGCAGCCTGCGGTGCTTATGGTGTCTGGTGGAGTGCTTGGAGTCCTCTGGAAGCGCTAGGAGCATCTTTCAACGGAGGTACCCAGTCGGGGTGCCAGTGGATCCGTTACACCACTCATATCTGGTGTCTCTATAGTGTGCTTTTACAAAGAAAAAAAGTTTTTCAGTGTAAGCTAATAGCAGTCAGTGTCCTTAAAGCGGGTGTGTCAGGCCTTCAGCGTGTGCTCTTCAGACCTCTGCCAGTGTACTTTGCCAGTTGCCACTCATATCTGGTGTCACAATAGCTTAATCTTGACATTTAAAAACAAAAACCTTTTTCACTGTTATAGATTGAATAGCAGTTACTTGTCTTCAAGCGGGTGTGTCAGGCCTACAGCGTGTAATCTGCTAACCTCTGCAAGTGCACATTGCCACTCATATCTAGTGTCTCTATAGCGTGCCTTTACAGTCTCTATAGCGTGCCTTTACATCTGAGCGCTCAACATATCCAAACAGCGTTTAGATGCCACAAACACAGTTCAAACGCCATGGGGTTTAAGTTTCGTATGGGCTGATGAGAGGGCCCATAATCCTGGGGCAGCCCAATAACCCACAGTATGCCCAAATACCGCGCATAAAGGGCCAAATAGCCCAGGGACCGTAGTCACAGGGTAAGAGGCGGGCAAGCAGCCCCCTCCAAACCACAGTGGCGAAGTGGCTTTCGCTACATATCTTCCCATTCGGGGGTAGACTAACCAGGTACCTGACCTTCTGCCGGTCAGTACCTAGATTAGTCGGGCAGCCCACCCATAAAACAAAATTAGCAGAGTAGCCCACCCACAAAACAAATTTAGCAGTGTAGCCCCCCCACAATAAAGAATTCACAGAATGGCCCACCCACGGTACATAGTTCACAGAGGGTCTAACCCACAAAACAAATTTAGCAGTGTAGCCCCCCCACAATAAAGAATTCACAGAATAGCCCCCTAACAATAAGTCATACTGGCCTGTAGGTCCCAAGTTGTGGGGTGAAACTGTGGCACCCTCGGCCTTGCTGGGCAAATGGCTGTGAGTACTTGGGGGCCAGATGCCCGATGTGCTCTGCTCCGGGGTCAGAGCTGGGGTAGTCTCAGGGTAAGGAAAAAAGGAAGGACAGAGGCCAGCGGCGCTCTGCCCAGTTGCCAGCTCTTCCGCTGAGGCAGCCTGTAGAAAGTCAGGCTCAGGGGAAGGAAACAAGAGAGGACAGAGGCCAGCGGCGCTCTGCCCAGTTGCCAGCTCTTCTGCTGGGGGGTCAGGGAACAAAGGAGTTGACTGGGGAGGAGAAATATCACTTACCTCCCCCTGGTACTCCGGCTGCTGCTGGGGGGGGGAGGTCGATGCTCTCCACTTTCTGTAACTCCTGCTCTAGTTGGGGATCTGGGCCGGTTGCCCAGCATCCCTGTAGGGCCGGTGGAGAGATCTCGGTCCCATCTCCACCTGCCTGCAGGGGGTCCTCCCAGGACCAGTCTATGAGGTACTCTACCTCGGGTACCTCTGGTTGCTGTTGGGGAGGGAGACCGGTTGTCTCTTCCTCCAATAACACATTCTGCCGCTGGGGAGTGAGACCGACTGTCTCCCCTCCCTGTAAAACATACTGCCGCTGGGGATCTGGGCCGGGTGCCCAGCATCCCTGTAGGGCCGGTAGAGAGACCTCGGTCCCATCTCCACCGGCCACCTCGGTTTCTTCCTCGTCCCACTCTACCTGTGGCTGGAGTTTCTCCCAACGTGCCCACTGGCCTTCCCTCAACGCCCTGTGTTGTAGGTTCCGGGTCACCATGTCCCACACGAACCGCACGTATTTCTCCTCTGGATTGGGTCCGTAAAACTTCAGGCGCAACCCTACCATCGTGCCAAACTCTAGTACGGAGTAGCTATACGCCATGCTTGTTGTAGCCACTGCTGGTTCCATTATGTTGCTGAAGATAGGGACGCTGCACAACTCCACACGTTACCGGTGTCTCTGAGCTGCTTCTCCTCGCACTAGGACGCCATCCCACCGCTGCCACCAATGTAACGGATCCACTGGCACCCCGACTGGGTACCTCCGTTGAAAGATGCTCCTAGCGCTTCCAGAGGACTCCAAGCACTCCACCAGACACCATAAGCACCGCAGGCTGCAGCTATCTCCCTTCAGAACGAAGCAGGAACAAGCTCTTACAAGAGCTCAGTGATTATAGCAAGGGAATATGCCTAGCATAGCAATCCCTTGTAGCAGATTCCCCCAATAAGAGACAGGACTCAAGTTGAGGGTAAAAATAGAACTCTCTGGCTGCTAGCTTGCAGCCCTTTTTATTAGGTGCTCCCATGAAGGGGAGGGACACACACAGTAACGTACATTAACCAATCACACAATAGTTACATCCCACACATAGCCCTCCCCTCTACCTGTAAACTAATTATCTGTACACACAGGAAAATACAATTATCCTAGGTAGGGAAAATACAGTTTTTACACAACATTCATAACTCCCAAAATATACATCACATTCGCATAAAAATACATATACACAATCAATCCATTCGGGGGAACAACATACTCAAAAATCATACGAATTGGACCAGGGGTTCAAAAGTTAGTACAAATGTGCATTTGACCTTCTGGAAGCATGGTTTTTAGAAGCTCAAACTAGTTCCCCAGAATCCTCTATCCTGGAGACAATGGAGAAGCTGATTTAATTATATCCAGGGACAAACACAGCCTCCATTAAGCACATGTTACCAGCAACCACCAAAAGACATAAAAATACATAACTCCTGTTATACTAAACAGAACCCCCACATTCAACCCATCCCCAGATGGCTTGGATCTGAGCGCTCAACATATCCAAACAGCGTTTAGATGCCACAAACACAGTTCAAACGCCATGGGGTTTAAGTTTCGTATGGGCTGATGAGAGGGCCCATAATCCTGGGGCAGCCCAATAACCCACAGTATGCCCAAATACCGCGCATAAAGGGCCAAATCGCCCAGGGACCGTAGTCACAGGGTAAGAGGCGGGCAAGCAGCCCCCTCCAAACCACAGTGGCGAAGTGGCTTTCGCTACAAGTGGCAACTGGCAAAGTACACTGGCAGAGGTCTGCAGAGCACACGCTGAAGGCCTGACACCCGCTTTAAGGACACTGACTGCTATTAGCTTACACTGTAAAACTTTTTTTCTTTGTAAAAGCACGCTATAGAAACACCAGATATGAGTGGCAACTGGCAAAGTACACTGGCAGAGGTCTGCAGAGCACACGCTGAAGGCCTGACACACCCGCTTTAAGGACACTGACTGCTATTAGCTTACACTGAAAAACTTTTTTTTCTTTGTAAAAGCACGCTATAGAGACACCAGATATGAGTGGCAAAGTACACTGGCAGAGGTCTGCAGAGCACACGCTGAAGGCCTGACACCCAGACGCTTGCAGACAACTAACTGCTATTCAATCTATTACAGTGAAATTTTTTCTTTTTAAATGTCAAGCTTAAGCTATTGTGACACCAGATATGAGTCGTGGCACTGGGCAAATGGGCACAGTATCCACTGTGAGCCTGACACAGAAGCTGGCAGACAAGTAACTGCTCTTCAATCTATTACAGTAAAAAAAAAAAATATTTTTAAATGTCAAGCTTGAGCTATTGGGACACCAGATATGAGTGGTGGCACTGGGCAAATGGGCACAGTATCCACTGAGCCTGACACAGAATTGCAGGCAGGCAACTGCAATTATATTACACAGAAAAAAAAAAGCAGACTGATGTTCTAGCCCAAAAGGGGCTTTTTGGGGTGCTGCCCAACAGCAGAGATCAGGTGAGTCCTTCAGGACTGTAGTGGACACTGAATACCCTAGCCTAGCTATAAATTTCCCTATCTAATGAGCAGCAGCTACACTTTCCCTCTTCTCACTAAGCATGCAGCTTCAGAATGAATCTAAAATGGATGCTGTCCAGGAGGTGGGAGGGTCTGCTAGGGAGGGTGTGCTGCTGATTGGCTGGAATGTGTCTGCTGACCGTGAGGCACAGGGTCAAAGTTTGCCCAATGATGATGAATAGGGGCGGATCGAACCACGCATGTGTTCTCCCGCGGCGGCGAACGCGAACACGCTATGTTCGCCGGGAACTATTCGCCAGTGAACAGTTCGGTACATCATTAGTTACTGGCTATGGGAGGATAATGTATAATAAACACAGGTTACTGGTTGTGGGGGGGGGTAATGTATAATAAACACAGGTTACTGGTTGTGGGGGGATAATGTATAATAAACACAGGTTACTGGCTATGGGGGAGATAATGTATAATAAGTACAGGCTACTGGCTATGGGGGGGATAATGTAACTATGGTAAATTCCAAATCTCTAAATTTAGAACCCTATCAGAAAATTCACCGAAACATTCTCCATCCCAACAATCTCCACTTTTTTTAGGGCAGAAACCCCTAAGGAGAGACTTGAGAAATTTCCCCCAAAAAAGAATTTGGCAGGGAGGAAGAGAGGAATTAGGGCAGGAAGACTTTTGGAGAGAGAAGAAAAGAGGCAGGACAGCGGAACATTAGGAATTTTTAATTTATCCGATAAAATCCTTACTAATCCCCAAATGGAAATTTTGAAAAAAGGTTTAAAGTTTGTTCCTTCAGAATATAATCAACCATTTAATACATTTATAGATATAACTAAATTTATACGCAATTTGAGCATAAAAATGTTTTTTTGAAAAATCATCCTATACAGAAGAAACAATTACATCCCAAGAGTTTTAACATACCTCTTTAAAAAAGAAATCCACTTTTTTTCCTTGACATAGCGTTAATAGCGAAATTAAAGTTTTTGAAAAGTTTAGAAAAGTTTTTGAAAAGAATAGACCTAAACATAATAATATTAATCATCAACAAAGGAAAGCTATGAACGAATTACAATCGGACACAAGTATAGTTATTGAACCCATACTTGAAAAGAGAGCGCAATATGAAAATAAAATAAAGGACCTGTATAAAAAGTCAAAATATAGCTTAAATAATACAATGCATATGGTACCTTCTGGTACTCAGACAATGATAGCTGCTAAAACGAAAAGAATTCTCCCAGATTCTAAAAAACAAATTGGCATATGAGTTTCAGCGCTAATTAGATATTCCCCTTCAAAAATAAAAAGGGTGCATAAATATGTAAAAAAATATCTAAAAAATCCATATAGATCAGAAAAAAGAAAAAAGAAAAAAATGTGTCCAAAAGTTCTGTCTATAACAAAGTCCTGAACAAGAGTCCAAATTTCGTGATGGTTTGCAGGGACTCGGTAATGAGTGGAGATACCTTAGAAAAACGGAAACAGGGAAAGATACATAGCGTGATACTGTATCAAAAAAATATTTATTGTCCAAAATACAGGAACAAAATAGAAAGGATCCCCCCCAACATAAAACTCTTACATAGAATAAAATATAGTACTCATCGTGATATGTAATGCAGAAAAAAGATCTGTCCCAGCGGCTCGTGTATTTCCCTGTGACAGCTCCTCTCCGGTGCACTCGGGTAGGCTGTCGGTAATGTGTTCAGAGGGAAAACGCTAGCTGGAAAATCCGGCTTCTGGTAGGCGCTGGTACAGTCTGCTGCAGATGGTTGTTGCCAATGAATAAAAAAGCACCCTATCAACGCGTTTCGCCCTTCTATAGAGGGCTTTTTCAAGATAGGTGCTTGAAGCTTAGTTTGGCAGTTTTATACCTTGCCGGGTAAAATAAATTCAAATTTCTTAAAGGTGTACACCCTTTTTTTTAAAAAAAAGTGAAAAATAAAATAAATTCATATAGGTAAAAGCTGAAGAGAGCTTACTTATAAAACATATAGTAAAATATAGTACTTATATGAACTAAAATTAGTGCATCAACACTCGTAATAAGTTAAATTGAAATTGAAATATAAAGCAGCTCTATAATAATACTTATAACACATTTGTAGATCTAGCTTACTTCAGGCATGATTATTTACGTTTATTAAACATATAGTTATTAAACCCGCCGACAAAGGCGGGGGTATAGTGATCCTCAATAAGGATCAATATTACCTAGAAATATACAGACAACTCAATGATGTTACCACCTATAAAGAACTCAAGGGTAACCCAACCAGTCAAATCAGAAAGGCATATTCAGAGCTTTTGGATAGGGGTAAAGTGCTGGATATCCTGAACAAACATGAATTTTCATATCTTGATGTTTCTTCATGTAGAATTCCGGTACTTTACATACTCCCAAAAATACACAAAGACCAAAAAAATCCACCAGGGAGACCCATAGTGTCTGGGGTCGGGTCACTTCTTAGTAACCTCTCTGAGTATGTGGATAAACAACTTCAGCCGCTGGTAACATCACAGCCATCATATCTAAAAGACTCTACATCTTTACTAAAACTCTTGATGAACATACGATGGGAGAAAAACTACTTCCTAGTAACATGCAATGTTACAAGTTTGTATACTTGTATATCGCATGTTCTAGGTTGTGAAGCGGTAGAGTATTTTTTAAAACATCAAAGTGATATGAAAGAAGAACAGATTACATTTATTATGGACAGTATCAAACTTATTCTCCACAATAATTATTTTTGGTTTGATGAAAACAAAATTTTGCAGCTAAAAGGTACCGCGATGGGAACCAGATTCGCGCCCAGCTATGCCAATCTTTTTATGGCACGTTGGGAGAATTTGTTTCTCTCAGAGGCTCGCTGGGCGGAGAATCTGGTTCTCTATCGCAGGTACATCGATGACATTTTTTTAATTTGGTGAGTTGATGAGGACACACTTGGATTTTTTATTGATTTTTTTAAATTGTAATCACCCAGGTATACATATTACCAGTGAACACAGCACTGAGGGCATTAGCTTTCTTGATTTATATATATACATCGAAAACCAAACTATTCAGACTAAGACCTTCTTTAAGAAGGTCGATGTCAATGGGTACATAGATACTTCAAGCTGTCACTATGGCCCATGGCTGCATAATATGCCGAATAGTCAATTTTTACGTCTATATAAAAACTGTAGCGATCCCAAATTATTCGATGAACAGGCACAGTTCTTAAAAACTATATTAGTTGAGAAAAATTATGATAAAAAACTTTAGACAATTTTATAAGTAAAACCAAAGAAAAAGAACGGAAGGAAATTCTATTACATAATAAGACATATAATGTAAAAAGAAGGAAAGTTTTTCAAATATTCCAATTGTCTTAAACTATAATGAAAATGCTAAACAGATTAAGCATATCATCAACAAGTATTGGTATATCCTTAAATCAGAACCAACTCTTGGGAAAATTATAGGAGATAAACCAATTATAGTTTATAGAGTTGCAAAAAATCTAAAACAACATCTAACGACTAGTTTTATTAAGGAGAAAAAAGACAATTAAAATTTATTTAATATTGAGCCGGGTTTTTACCCCTGCAAATCATGCGTCACATGTAAAAAAAACCTTATTTAAAAAACAAAAAAAACCTCCTTTACCTCTCATTCCAATCACCATACTTTTCCTATCCGTCAGGTTTTGACATGCCATTCCACCAATGTCATATACCTCCTCTGGTGCCCATGTGGTTTGCAATATATAGGTATTACCACCAGAGCATTTAAAACTAGAATTGCGGAACACATTTTGCTAATAAACATAGAAGTGATCCATCTGTATTGTCTTTTATGGCTATTCTTAAGAAAGAAAAAAATTGGAGGGGTGAAAATAATGTAAAGGAGTTGGCAAAAATAGAGAGCAAATGGATCTTTGATATGGATTGCTTATTTCCAAAGGGTTTAAATTTAGATTTTATAGCATGACAGGAGGCTTCATATTTGCTTATGTCTCTCTTTACTTGAACTCCACAGCAGCACATTAACATAGATAGATAAACACCAAAGACAAAAACATAAGGTATCTAGTTAAGGCTCCTCCTAAGCCACCATTTCCTCTTTCTTTGCTGCTCCGCAGAACAGTACAGGTCAGAGTACCACTGCCTCCTATTTATATGGGTGGCTGTGTGTTTAATTACTGTATCCTTAGTGTGTTTATTCTGTAGCTTTATTACAGTTTGCTTATTTCTATTTTATGTGTTTGTGGCTTTTTCTTCTTTGGCAGTTTTCCCTATCTGCCGTTTCTTGCCTTTATTCCTCCTAATTTGTTTTGTGTGTTTGGGACCTTTTTTGTTTTTTCGTGTCCCTTTGCCTTTATTTGTGTTCCGGTTGCCGGGAAGCGGTCACCCGACCGCCTCCCGTGCCGGCTGTCGGGCCCCGGAGAAAGACTCCGGCGGCCCCACTTGCTGGTTCCCACCCGCCGCCTTTCGGCGCCGGACGGGAATCCTCCTTTTTCTCCCCTGTCGCTCTCCTGTCCCTCCTGCGTCCCCGCTCACTCTCCTCTCGGGCGGCGTGGGGAGGGATCAGGGAGCCTCTCCATTGCCTCTTGGCCTCGTGTTGTTCTGTCCGCCCTTCCCCCGCGGCCGCATGGTCGGATCCGGGGGTGCGCGGCTCTCGGCTCGCTCTGCCTTAAAGGTGCAGGGCCTCCTTTTCTTTTATGTGTTTTTTCTTTCTCTGTGCCCACCGTTATATTGCAGGGTGTCATTTTAGTGTTAGTATATTTTGTCATTATGCATGTCCTCCCCCCCTATGCATGTAGTTGCTTAGCATGTTGTTTTCTCTGCTGACTGCAGTCTCTTTCAATGCATGGATGCTGTATAAATTTGCTTTTCCATGCTTGCTATCTGAACTACTTGGGGATTGGTTTGTGCATTCTTTCTGCATGCTCCTGCATGGACCCTGCTTGGTGACATTTACCCCACAGAGTTGGGCCTATCCTGGGAACCTGTTACATCCCTACCCTGCACGCACTCTCTCAAGATATAACTGCATGCTGCATGTGGAGATTTACGTTCCTGCCTACACTTATTACTGTGCCGGCACTACCCGTGCCCTTATACTGGCCAGCCTTGTCTGTGCCCTTATGATTGGCCTGCTTTGTCTGTGCCCCTTGATTGGCCTGCTTTTGTCAGTGCCCCGTGATTGGCCTGCTTTGTCTGTGCCATATTTCGCATGCTATTGACCTGACGGCTCCTTCCCCTGGAACAAGGTTTGTTGAGCCTGCATGCTTTAATACTTGCCTCTGCCATACTAGGGGTGCTGCCCCTACTGCCTGCAACTGACACCTATTATCTGTCTCCTTAGGTGTCACGTACCGTATCTCAGGCGTCATGGAAGCCGCTACACAGGAGCAAAACCTGCAGGCATTGATTAATGCGGCTGTGGCCGCCTCTGTGGAGAAAGCCTTGGCGAGGGCTCTGCCTCAACCTCATGATGACAGGGGTGCGAGAGGAAACCCCCTGTTGGCAGACGACTCGGCTGAGTCAGACTCTCAGGATAGAGAGCAGGCAAGTGCGCAAATGCGCTATTGGAAGGGTGAAGGCCCTGAACCACGCTCCCGGAAGGGCAAGGCTCCGGCGAAGCGACATGGTTCGAGGCTGTCAGCCTCGCCGGCCAGGCGCCGTCGTAGGTCGGGCGCAGGGGAGGAGGCCTCCTTACCCCCCCCTAATATGGCCGTGTTGGATGAGTGGCGGGCAGACCAGTCCCTTTCGGAGGAAGATGGAGATTGGGACGAGGATCGTGGAGAGGACCACAGTTGGCGCTGGGAGGACGAAGATGCGCCCTCAACGGCCCCGGAAGGCGACGCTTTTCTGGACGCTACGGGGGTACCCCTGTTTGATCCTCGATCTATTCGACTCCCCAGGTCCTCAGAATGGTCGCTGCCCGACCACTTGGCACAGTTTGTGCACTACTGGGTCTGCAGACCCCTCGACGGGGAGGCCCGCAAAAAATTGAGGGCGGAATGCCCAAGACCTGTCCTGCCGGACAAGGTGGCAACGACCCCCGAATTTGACCCCTTAGTGGCCACGTATTTGACCCGGATGGGCCGGGACCCCAAGAAAGGGGTGGAGCGGAGCCTCCGGTCCGCGCAAGATAAGCAGCTGGACGTGCTGGGACCCCTATGCAGGATGTTGGCCTTAGCGGACGAGGCCTACACGGAGGGCACGACCCTGGACCCAGCCACCATGCGGGACTGGGCATTACGCTCCATTTGCCTGCTGGGCAATGCCAATGTGGCCCTCTGCACAGAGCGCAGGAAGACAGCTCTGTTCCGTATGGACAACAAACTGTCGGAACTGGGCTCCTAAGAATTGGGCCCCATGGCTAAAGGTCTACTGTTCGGGGAGCCGTTCATTAAGGAGCTACAGAAACATGTCAACCTGTTTACCTCCCTGGACAAGGCCCTGTCTTCCATTAAGAAGGTCTTTCGGCCACACACCTCCCGTGTTTTTGGACGGGCTGGACGACAGCGGGGTCGTGTCGCCAGCCGCGGCTGGTCCTCGGGCCGCCACAGATCCCGTGGTCCGTCCTTCTTTCCATCCTACCAATCCAGAGCCCCCTTCGCTCAGAGGTCGGATAGAGGTCGCGGATACCGCTCCAGAGGACGGGCGAGATTTTCTGCAGGTGAGTACACCTCCTTCCACTTCCATTCACCCTACTTTGCATGCGGGCAGACTGTTTCACTGCAGGGACAGGTGGCGGGAGGTATCCTCAGATGCTTGGGTCCTACAGACTGTGCGGGGATATGTCATAGATTTCCACTCCCCTCCAACACAGGTTGGACCCCCGTCATCGCAAGAGAACAACAGTCCCTGGTAGATACGGAGGTTCGGGCGCTGTTCGCCAAAGGCGCGGTTCAACGAGCCCCGGATTCGGGGGGTTTCTTCAGCTCGATCTTCCTCGTGAGGAAAAAGTCCGGGGAGTTCCGCCCGGTGATCAATTTACGAGAATTGAACGCCTTCGTGGTCTACAACCACTTCAAGATGGAGGGAATTCATCTTCTGCGGGACCTCCTCCGGCCGGGAGACTGGTTCACGAGACTGGATCTGAAGGACGCCTACCTCTCCGTCCCGGTGGACGAGGACTGTCGCAGGTTCCTTCGCTTTCGCTGGAAGGGCATTCCATGCCAATTTACATGCCTCCCCTTCGGCCTCAGCTCGGCCCCTTGGTGTTTCACCAAGCTCCTAAAACCGGTAGTCGCCAGATTCAGATCGGAGGGTGTCCGATGCATAATATACCTCGACGACTTGCTGATCTTTTGCGAGGATCCCTCCAGGCTCAGATATCAGACTCACTCTGCGATATCCTTGTTGGAGCATCTGGGGTTCGTGGTCAATCTGAAGAAATCGGCGTTGGAGCCTTCCCAGACGGTGGAATTCTTGGGTTTCGAAGTCGATGCAAAGGAGTGTGTTCTTCGGCTGCCCTTGGCAAAGTTAGCAACCATTCGAAAGGAGATACGACGGATCTTGCGTCAAGACCAGATCCCCCTCCGGACGTTGGCTCGCGTAGTGGGTCTCCTCTCGGCCTCGATACAGGCGATTTACCCGGGCCCACTCCATTACAGGGCCATGCAACGGCTGAAGGCTCATTTTCTGCGCAGGAGACCCTCCTACGACCAGATGATATCCCTGTCCCCGGACATGAAGACCGAGCTGCGCTGGTGGCTCCTGCATATGTCCGCCTGGAACGGCAAGGACCAACCCCGGACTTTGTGCTGGAGTCAGATGCGAGTCTGTGGGGCTGGGGTGCCACATGCGCGACGGGTTCCACGGGAGGGCCGTGGTCGGACAAGGAATCGGACTTCCACATCAATTGCTTGGAATTGATTGCGGGGTCGTTTGCGATTCGGAGCCTGGCGAACCACCTGTCGGACTGCTGCGTCCTCCTTCGGATGGACAATATCTCGGCGGTGCAGTACATCAACCGCTTGGGGGGCGCTCGATCTCGAGCTTTGTCGGAGGTGACGAAGGAGATTTACAGCTTCTGCTTCCAGCGCAACATCACCCTACAGGCGGAGTATCTCCCGGGGGAGTCGAACCTGACGGCGGACTGGTTCTCCAGACATTGGCGGGATGCCAGCGACTGGAAACTCCTGCGATCCGTCTTCCTCGAACTCGAGACCCAGAGGGGCCCGTTCGTTTTGGATCTATTCGCCTCCAGGACGAATCACCAGACCCAGAGGTACTTCAGTTGGCTCCCGGATCCGGCGTGCACCGCGGTGGACGCTTTTCTCCAGGAATGGCCTTCGCAGGGAGCGTATGCGTTTCCTCCGTTCGCTATGATTCCCAGGGTGTTACTACAAGTTCGACGTCAACGTGTGTCCTTGGTGTTGCTGACCCCGCTGTGGCAGAGTCAGGCCTGGTTTCCGGAGCTCCTGGATCTCTCCTGTCAGGACCCTCTCCTGTTACCGTCTTCTCGACTGCTCCTCTCGGACCCCCGGGGCAACCCTCACCCACTGGTGGGAGAAGGCCACCTACTCTTGGTGGCTTGGACTCTTTCAGGGGTACCTGGAATGTCGAGGAGTTATCGTAATCGGCTAGAGACCTTCTCTGGGATTCCTGGGCTCCCGGGACGAGGAAGTGTTATCTTTCAGCATGGGGTTCCTGGTGTCGCTGGTGTTTGGAACGGGATACCGATCCCTTTACAGGTCCTGTATCTGGCGTATTGAATTTTTTGTCCCATCTCTTTGAACTGGGTCGGTCATACCGCTCGGTTAACGTGGCTAGGTCAGCTATCTCGGCGGCACATGTCCCGCTTCGAGGTTTTCCCATCGGCCAGGATCCGCTAGTCTGCAGACTCCTGCGTGGAATGAGATTGCCGCGCCCTCCGGCGCCCAAGTATTCTTCCCTCTGGGACGTACGTTCAGTTTTGACGTTCCTTCAAGATTGGCCTGATAACCAGGACCTCTCTTTCCGCCAGCTTTCGGCAAAATTTGCCCTTTTGTTGTGTCTGGTCTCGTTCAGGCGTGTTTCAGATGTCAGGGCCTTCGATGTCAACGCCTTCTCGTTTTCTCCGGAGGGGGTCTCCTTCAAGGTGGTTAGACGTACCAAGTCGGATTCGACGGTTGTATCATATCCTTACTTCAAGGACTTGCCTAAGCTTTGTGTGGCGAGGGCACTGGCTCGTTATGTTGCGGTTTCCGCTCCTTTGCGCTCTTCTCATTCTGGGCAGTTGTTGATTTCGTATGTCAGGCCCCATAAACCGGTCTCATCCCCTACACTGGCTCGTTGGATCAGATGGCTTTTGACTCTGGCGGGCGTGATTGCGACCTTCGGAGCGCATTCGGTTAGGGGCGCCGCTGCTTCCGGAGCGTTTTTGGCGGGTGCTGCCCTTCAGGACATTTTGCGTTCGGCGGACTGGTCACGAGAAGAGACGTTTCGCCAATTCTACTTTAGACCGTCGAACCATGCTTCTTTTGCTTTGCTGTCGGAGCGTTAAAACAGCAAATATGAAGCCTCCTGTCATGCTATAAAATTGTAGATTATACTAGCTTTAGTGTAACTATAATCTTAATTTTATTAATGACAGGAGGCGAATATTTCCCACCCAGTTTGGTTTCTCCCCCCCCCTTATATGGATGGATTGCTATTATTGTATTTCTGTTGAATTGTTTGGTTCCTGGGCTAGGTCTGGTAGTCTGGGGATGTTTGGGGATAGTGGGGAGTTTCAGTTTTATTGTATTTATGATGGTTAGTGATGGCTTTCAGGTTTTTTATCCTATCAGTACTGGATCGTGGGATTTATGTTTTTTTTCAGTACATTTCGTTCACTAATCAGTGTTTTTCGACTCTGTTTATTTCGTTTCAGTTTAATGGTTCGACTTCAGTTAGTTTCATCAACCGTTTGACAGGATAAAGATCAAGAACATCCGTTATCCGAAGTACTTCCGGATGGTGTTCTTTGTTACGCTATATTGTTCTTTTTATGGTTATTGTCATTGTTGTATACGTTTACTTTGTCGCAGCATGAAAGAGGAAATGGTGGCTTAGGAGGAGCCTTATATAGATACTTGATGTTTTTGTCTTTGGTGTTTATCTCTCTATGTTAATGTGCTGCTGTGGAGTTCAAGTAAAGAGAGACTTAAGCATCAAGCATCTGAGGATACCTCCCGCCACCTGTCCCTGCAGTGAAACAGTCTGCCCGCATGCAAAGTAGGGTGAATGGAAGTGGAAGGAGGTGTACTCACCTGCAGAAAATCTCGCCCGTCCTCTGGAGCGGTATCCGCGACCTCTATCCGACCTCTGAGCGAAGGGGGCTCTGGATTGGTAGGATGGAAAGAAGGACGGACCACGGGATCTGTGGCGGCCCGAGGACCAGCCGCGGCTGGCAACACGACCCCGCTGTCGTCCAGCCCGTCCAAAAACACGGGAGGTGTGTGGCCGAAAGACCTTCTTAATGGAAGACTGGGCCTTGTCCAGGGAGGTAAACAGGTTGACATGTTTCTGTAGCTCCTTAATGAACGGCTCCCCGAACAGTAGACCTTTAGCCATGGGGCCCAATTCTTAGGAACCCAGTTCCGACAGTTTGTTGTCCATACGGAACAGAGCTGTCTTCCTGCGCTCAGTGCAGAGGGCCACATTGGCATTGCCCAGCAGGCAAATGGAGCGTAATGCCCAGTCCCGCATGGTGGCTGGGTCCAGGGTCGTGCCCTTCGTGTAGGCCTCGTCCGCTAAGGCCAACATCCTGCATAGGGGTCCCAGCACGTCCAGCTGCTTATCTTGCGCGGACCGGAGGCTCCGCTCCACCCCTTTCTTGGGGTCCCGGACCGTCTGGGTCAAATACGTGGCCACTAAGGGGTCAAATTCGGGGGTCGTTGCCACCTTGTCCGGCAGGACAGGTCTTGGGCATTCCGCCCTCAATTTTTTGCGGGCCTCCCCGTCGAGGGGTCTGCGGACCCAGTAGTGCACAAACTGTGCCAAGTGGTCGGGCAGCGACCATTCTGAGGACCTGGGGTGTCGAATAGATCGAGGATCAAACAGGGGTACCCCCGTAGCGTCCAGAAAAGCGTCGCCTTCCGGGGCCGTTGAGGGCGCATCTTCGTCCTCCCAGCGCCAACTGTGGTCCTCTCCACGATCCTCGTCCCAATCTCCATCTTCCTCCGAAAGGGACTGGTCTGCCCGCCACTCATCCAACACGGCCATATTAGGGGGGGGTAAGGAGGCCTCCTCCCCTGCGCCCGACCTACGACGGCGCCTGGCCGGCGAGGCTGACAGCCTCGAACCATGTCGCTTCGCCGGAGCCTTGCCCTTCCGGGAGCGTGGTTCAGGGCCTTCACCCTTCCAATAGCGCATTTGCGCACTTGCCTGCTCTCTATCCTGAGAGTCTGACTCAGCCGAGTCGTCTGCCAACAGGGGGTTTCCTCTCGCACCCCTGTCATCATGAGGTTGAGGCAGAGCCCTCGCCAAGGCTTTCTCCACAGTCCACAGAGGCGGCCACAGCCGCATTAATCAATGCCTGCAGGTTTTGCTCCTGTGTAGCAGCTTCCATGACGCCTGAGATACGGTACGTGACACCTAAGGAGACAGATAATAGGTGTCAGTAGCAGGCAGTAGGGGCAGCACCCCTAGTATGGCAGAGGCAAGTATTAAAGCATGCAGGCTCAACAAACCTTGTTCCAGGGGAAGGAGCCGTCAGGTCAATAGCATGCGAAATATGGCACAGACAAAGCAGGCCAATCAAGGGGCACAGACAAAGCAGGCCAATCAAGGGGCACAGACAAAGCAGGCCAATCATAAGGGCACAGACAAAGCAGGCCAATCATAAGGGCACAGACAAGGCTGGCCAGTATAAGGGCACGGGTAGTGCCGGCACAGTAATAAGTGTAGGCAGGAACGTAAATCTCCACATGCAGCATGCAGTTATATCTTGAGAGAGTGCGTGCAGGGTAGGGATGTAACAGGTTCCCAGGATAGGCCCAACTCTGTGGGGTAAATGTCACCAAGCAGGGTCCATGCAGGAGCATGCAGAAAGAATGCACAAACCAATCCCCAAGTAGTTCAGATAGCAAGCATGGAAAAGCAAATTTATACAGCATCCATGCATTGAAAGAGACTGCAGTCAGCAGAGAAAACAACATGCTAAGCAACTACATGCATAGGGGGGGAGGACATGCATAATGACAAAATATACTAACACTAAAATGACACCCTGCAATATAACGGTGGGCACAGAGAAAGAAAAAACACATAAAAGAAAAGGAGGCCCTGCACCTTTAAGGCAGAGCGAGCCGAGAGCCGCGCACCCCCGGATCCGACCATGCGGCCGCGGGGGAAGGGCGGACAGAACAACACGAGGCCAAGAGGCAATGGAGAGGCTCCCTGATCCCTCCCCACGCCGCCCGAGAGGAGAGTGAGCGGGGACGCAGGAGGGACAGGAGAGCGACAGGGGAGAAAAAGGAGGATTCCCGTCCGGCGCCGAAAGGCGGCGGGTGGGAACCAGCAAGTGGGGCCGCCGGAGTCTTTCTCCGGGGCCCGACAGCCGGCACGGGAGGCGGTCGGGTGACCGCTTCCCGGCAACCGGAACACAAATAAAGGCAAAGGGACACGAAAAAACAAAAAAGGTCCCAAACACACAAAACAAATTAGGAGGAATAAAGGCAAGAAACGGCAGATAGGGAAAACTGCCAAAGAAGAAAAAGCCACAAACACATAAAATAGAAATAAGCAAACTGTAATAAAGCTACAGAATAAACACACTAAGGATACAGTAATTAAACACACAGCCACCCATATAAATAGGAGGCAGTGGTACTCTGACCTGTACTGTTCTGCGGAGCAGCAAAGAAAGAGGAAATGGTGGCTTAGGAGGAGCCTTAACTAGATACCTTATGTTTTTGTCTTTGGTGTTTATCTATCTATGTTAATGTGCTGCTGTGGAGTTCAAGTAAAGAGAGACATAAGCAAATATTCGCCTCCTGTCATTAATAAAATTAAGATTATAGTTACACTAAAGCTAGTATAATCTACAATTTTGAGTTTTCTAATTTTTTAAACTAATTTTTATATTCATTTATATTTATTTATGATATAGTTTTTTATATATACATATATTTCCTCTCCTTTTGTCCTATTTTGCCAGCTCCTACACCCTATCTATGTTTTGCATTATAATGATTCTTGTTGACACAATTGTTTAATGTGTATGGATAGTTTGTGATATTGATAGTTTTTGAGCCATTCTTGTGGGTCTTTATTTGGTGCATTCTGTTCCATTTATATTTCTTTTTTCTTTATATTATCAATTCTCTTTGAAATATAAATCTTCTCCGATACCGGAAATGATTGAACGCTGTATGCGTTCCACCATGCGTTCCAACTGACGATACCGGAAATGACATCGTTCGAAATTACCGGAAGTGACGTACGCGGAAGGAGAAACACGCACAGGTGATCTGAAATGCTGGGCGCATTTAAACAAGCCACGAGGACTTGAGAAACAGCACTGGAAGAAGGCCACCAAGCCGAAACGCGTTTGCAGATATTCCAATATCTGATTGTTTTTTATATTTGTTTTATACTACTCCTATGGTTTACATTGTCTGGGTAAGTGGATACCTTCTTTTTATATTACCTGTATTTGGGTTCCACCCCCTTATAACCAGGAGTTTGTTTATTTTATCTTATCTTTATTTAAATAAATATACCCTTTTTTACTACGGATTTTTTTCAATTTCTCCTTGGAGTTTCGTTAGCCTAAATTGGCACCTTTGAGCCTGCTATACAGAGCCTGGTACGGCTCTGTGAAATGTGAGTGGTAGTCCATTCTTATTTAATACATATTTGTACTACACAGTATACACTGTTATGTTTTATACTTATATTTTGTAGATAAGACTCTGCCATCCGCCTATGTTCAGGTTGTATTTTATGGTTACTGTCTACCACTATACTTGTTTTTGGGACTATCCCTCCCTATGTGGTTTTGATACACACTCTTTACTAAAATTCACTCTGATTTAGTGTCTGGGAAACACTGTTGTATCAATCCCTGCTTTATACTCACCTCTGCTCCATCTTGAGAAGCGCCTACTCACTATCTCCTATTTTGTACTATTGTAGTCACCATCACTGGGAGCAGAAGGACACTTTACAAAGGTTCCTAAATCACCCTGTACCCATTATTGGTGCAGGGTGTTTATAATGTGTCTGTACATTGTTAATTGTTTTGTGTGCTCTCCTGTCCTGCTGAAGCTTGTTACAAACTAAGTAGATTTGGCTAAATATCCTTTGTACCACCCTCTGCTGGTAGCAACAGCTATATGCATTACCTGAATAGCAAAGCTTGTTAATTTGCATATTCAGGTAGATTTGCATATTGCTAATTCTGCAGAGAGGAGAGATTTTTTTGTGTTGGTTATCGACTCCCCCTCCCCCGCCCACCATATTGGCATTCAAGCTTCATACAGATACAGTAAGCAAAGAGAAGAATTTTGTTTTTGTGCACAGACAGATTTTCACAGAGCGAAACCTCACCAGTAGGGTGTATGGGTTAGTTGTCGAACCGTGGCTGGTGAGCCCCCTCCCATGCTATAGTCGTTACTATGTGTCATGATCTTGAGCAGGTCAGATAGGAGACTTATGCCAGGGTTGACTTCAGGTACTTTATTAGTGATTTTAGACATATTATGAAACTTGAGGCAAAACAGAATTTAGGTAATATGCCACAAAACAGGATACTTGCCACAGAACAGGTTACTTGCAAATAATAAAGAATGTCTTTAATTTACAGGTAGGGTTGTAACAAAGGCAGGCTGGTTGCAGAGGCAGGCTGGTTTGAAGTATAGGTAAGAGTGGAGCAGATTGTTAGGAGCAGGTTTGAAGGTAAGTGTGAAGCAGGTTCACAGTAGCCAGGATATGAAGTGTTTCAGTAAGAACATTATCTTCAATGTAAAGGCCCCTGGAAATCTCGGGTGTGGCCTTTTGGATGATCTGTAATTAGTCCTATGCAGGTGAGGACTGAGGTCACTAGTGGCTTGGGAGGCCACTAGTGGTGGAGAGCTGTAACTTATTTTAAAGAAGCATAAATAAATGAAGATAAAACATAGTTGTCAGGATACGATCCTGACACTATGTGTGGTTTAGCTCGTAGATTGTGGGGAATAGATATACAATTTTATGCCTAAATTAACTTGTTATAGGAGGCTTTATAATTTCCCCTCTGGTCTGGCGATCAGGTGACGAACACGAAGTGTTAACAAGAGAATGTCCTTTACATATTTCAATGGTATAAGTTGTGAGGTTAAATAATAATATAAAAAACAAATATAATTTAGCAATGGAAAGTAGTGCTTTTTTCTTTTTTTTTCTTTTTATTTCTTTTTTTTTCTGAAAAACTGAAAAATAATGTACTATGAGATAGTCACAAAGTAAAAGAAATCACCATTTTTTTTCCGGGCTCCATGAGGCCGTCTCCCTCTGCTCGGCAACCATAAAGATGGAATTAGTCAAGTGACCGTGACTGCAGGTGAGTGACTTGAGGAAGAGCGTGGCGTGAAGATGGGGATCTTTGAGGGATCCAGGGTTGACAATCAGGTATTCCTTGCTCCCACATCTGCCAAGAGTCCCATATTGCTCATCGAGGTTTCCAATTCCTGGAGATTCTGCACCCAGTGATTCTTCCCTTGATAGGAAAACAGCAGTGTTCTGGGGATCCCCCAGCGATATGTGACATCTTTAGTCCAAAGAATGTTGTGCCCATTCACAAGAAAGGTAATAGGGAGGAGTCGGGCAACTATAGGCCAGTAAGCCTAACTTCAGTAGTGGGGAAAGTGATGGAAACCATGTTAAAGGATAGGATTGTTGAACATCTAAAAACACATGGATTTCAAGATCAGAGACAACATGGGTTTACTTCAGGGAGATCATGCCAAACTAATCTTATTGATTTTTTTGATTGGGTAACTAAAATTATAGATCAGGGTGGTGCAGTAGACATTGCTTACCTCGATTTCAGTAAGGCTTTTGACACTGTTGCACATAGAAGGCTTATCAACAAACTACAATCTTTGAGTTTGGATTCCAATATTGTTGAATGGGTAAGGCAGTGGCTGAGTGACAGGCAACAGAGGGTTGTAGTCAATGGAGTATATTCAAAGCTTGGGCTTGTCACCAGTGGGGTACCTCAGGGATTTGTACTTGGACCCATTCTCTTTAATATTTTTATTAGTGATATTGCAGAAGGTCTTGATGGTAAGGTGTGTCTTTTTGCGGATGATACTAAGATATGTAACAGGGTTGATGTTCCAGGAGGCATAAGCCAAATGGAAAATGATTTAGGTAAACTAGAAAAATGGTCAGAGTTGTGGCAACTGACATTTAATGTGGATAAGTGCAAGATAATGCATCTTGGACGTAAAAACCCAAGGGCAGAGTACAGAATATTTGATAGAGTCCTAACCTCAACATCTGAGGAAAGGGATTTAGGGGTGATTATTTCTGATGACTTAAAGGTAGGCAGACAATGTAATAGAGCAGCAGGAAATGCTAGCAGAATGCTTGGTTGTATAGGGAGAGGTATTAGCAGTAGAAAGAGGGAAGTGCTCATGCCATTGTACAGAACACTGGTGAGACCTCACTTGGAGTACTGTACACAGTACTGGAGACCCTATCTTCAGAAGGATATTGATACCTTAGAGAGAGTTCAAAGAAGGGCTACTAAACTGGTTCATGGATTGCAGGATAAAACTTACCAGGAAAGGTTAAAGGATCTTAACATGTATAGCATGGAGGAAAGACGAGACAGGGGGGATATGATAGAAACATTTAAATACATAAAGGGAATCAACACAGTAAAGGAGGAGACTATATTTAAAAGAAGAAAAACTACCACAACAAGAGGACATAGTCTTAAATTAGAGGGACAAAGGTTTAAAAATAATATCAGGAAGTATTACTTTACTGAGAGGGTAGTGGATGCATGGAATAGCCTTCCAGCTGAAGTGGTAGAGGTTAACACAGTAAAGGAGTTTAAGCATGCGTGGGATAGGCATAAGGCTATCCTAACTATAAGATAAGGCCAGGGACTAATGAAAGTATTTAGAAAACTGGGCAGACTAGATGGGCCAAATGGTTCTTATCTGCCGTCACATTCTATGTTTCTGTGTTTCTGTGTTTCTGTGTTTCTGTGTGTCTGTGTGTCTGTGTGTCTGTGTGTCTGTGTGTCTGTGTGTCTGTGTGTCTGTGTGTCTGTGTGTCTGTGTGTCTGTGTGTCTGTGTGTCTGTGTGTCTGTGTGTCTGTGTGTCTGTGTGTCTGTGTGTCTGTGTGTCTGTGTGTCTGTGTGTCTGTGTGTCTGTGTGTCTGTGTGTCTGTGTGTCTGTGTGTCTGTGTGTCTGTGTGTCTGTGTGTCTGTGTGTCTGTGTGTCTGTGTGTCTGTGTGTCTGTGTGTCTGTGTGTCTGTGTGTCTGTGTGTCTGTGTGTCTGTGACGAATTGCCCTTCGCCACTTTGTCCTGGAGAGGCCTGCTTGCCTGCCTCCTCCCCTGCGACTATGGTCCTGGACTATATTGCACTGTAAACCCTGTATTCAGGCATATGGACTTGTATTAGACTGTCTTTTTCCCTTTATCTATGCTGTAGGTTTGGACTACTAATATAACCTAACAGCCAGGAGATTTAGGCGAATATATTGCATAAGAATCACATTACTGGAGAATACAGCCGTTCGCATGATTTCATGCGAATTCTTTGTGCTCTGAATAGGTGGCCGCCATTTCGGGACTTTTCCACGTGTTCGCGGCCATCTTGCGTGCGAACAGCGGTGTTTGCCTGTGAACGCATGGAACTGAAATCGGCAGCGCAAACAGGCGAATACCGCTAAGACCTCCAGACATCCAGAATTACGCACGGAAACTACCGAACGACCGGCCGTTCGGTAGTTATACTTAACTTAGTATGGGGGTTCTAGCGACCACAAAGATGCGAATGGATGACAAGAATTTCGTCTATTTTACCGTGCGAACGGAGACCGACCGCAAGGCCAAAACTCATGGAACTATTTTCGGCTAGTTGGTCTGTGCGGTCGGTCAAAACTTTGGAGCTCTGTATCTCCCGAACCATCCATCCGAATGGGCTGATTTTTGGACAGACTGTTCCCCTGAACAAGGGCTATTTGGGGATACCAGATTTAAAGCTGTACTCCCTGTTTTTGGGGTACATCCAGAACTTGGGTAAAATAATGTATGTTTTAATTGGGTTATGTGTTTATCTGAGGGGAGGAGACGTGGGGGTGTTACCATGCATGTGATTGGTCAATTTCATCCTCCCCCTGGGAGTGTCCTGTATGTACCTGATCCTAATAAAAAGCAGGCTGGGTGTTCCAGTCCTCAGACCTCTTCTGACCCTCAATACGTAGCCTTGTCTCGTTATTGGAGGGAACTGCTATATCACACTGGGGATTGCTATGCGCTGCATATTCCCCTGAGCTCTTAATCACTTAGCTCTTGTAAGAGCTTGTTCCTGTTACGCTCTCCTGGAGGAGAGGTCTTCCCCACACGGTCCTGGAGGACAGAAGCCGATCCAGGGTGGAAGGAAGACGGCGCGGCTCCAGTTAAGCTACGGCGGTTGTGGAGCCTGCGGTGGTTGTGGTGTCGTCTGCAGTGCTTGGAGTCCTCTGAGAGCGCTAGGAGCATCCATCAACGGAGGGTACTCGGTCGGGGTACACGGAGCTCCGTTACATTGGTGGCAGCGGTGGGATGGCGTCCTAGTGCGAGGAGAAGCAGCTCAGAGACACTGGTAACGTTTGGAGTTACAATTGAGGGCAACGCTAGCCATTGGGCAGCGCCCCTGGCTACAACAGGATGGCTTCCCTAGTGCGAGGAACAGCATCCTGGGAACACCAAGCAAAACTGGACTATTGGTATAGTCACGTACAGTTTGACGCTATGCTGAAGCGGCGGTTGGCTATCTACGGGCCCCTCCTAACAGAGGAAATTGTACCAATAGTGAGGAGAGAACTGGCGGAGTATCTGCAGATGGAAGCAGAATATCGGGCAGTGAGGGCAAAGTATTCCGTCCCTGCGCCCCAACAACAGCGTGAGTTACAGGGGGCCGAAGGTGCCGTCCTTCCCCCCCAGCAGCAGTGTGTCCTACAGAGAGCAGAGACAGTTGGTCCCTCTCTACAGCAACAGGACCATGGTAAGGGAGTGGAGACAGGCGGTCTCCCTCTCCAGCGGCAGTGTGTACCCCAGGGGGCCGAAGGTGCCGTCCTTCCCCCCCAGCAGCCGTGTGTCCTACAGAGAGCAGAGACAGTTGGTCCCTCTCTACAGCAACAGGACCATGGTAAGGGAGTGGAGACAGGCGGTCTCCCTCTCCAGCGGCAGTGTGTACCCCAGGGGGCCGAAGGTGCCGTTCTTCCCCCCCAGCAGCAGTATGTCCTACAGAGAGCAGAGACAGTTGGTCCCTCTCTACAGCAACAGGACCATGGTAAGGGAGTGGAGACAGGCGGTCTCCCTCTCCAGCGGCAGCCTGTGTTTCCAGGAAAGGAGCACAGCCCCCCCTCTCCCCAGCGGCAGCTTTCCCCAACAAGGGGAGACACCAATCCTCCAGACGGCGCAGATGGGACCGTGGTCTCTGTGCCTGACCTACAGGGATGCTGGACAGCCTTTCCAGATCCCCAACTACCCTCACCGGGACATCCAGAGGAGGGGGTAAGTACAAATTCCCCTCCCCAGCTAACTCCTAGCGTGGCACCAGGGTTAACGGAGGCGATGCTAACCCCTCCTGACGTCCAGGTTCCCTTAACTACTGAGCCGGATTATGGTCTCAGTACCCCAGCGGAAGAGCTGGCAGCTGGACAGAGCGCAGTCGGCCTCTGCCCTACCTTTGTCCCTGGTCCAGAGCCTGATGACCTGCAGGCTACCCCAGTAGAAGAGCTGGCAGCTGGGCAGAGTGCAGTCGGCCTCTGCCCTACCTTTTTCCCTGGTCCAGAGCCTGATGTCCTGCAGGCTACCCCAGCAGAAGAGCTGGCAGCTGGGCAGAGTACAGTCGGCCTCTGCCCTACCTTTGTCCCTGGTCCAGAGCCTGATGTCCTGCAGGCTACCCCAGCAGAAGAGCTGGCATCTGGG
Source organism: Pelobates fuscus (assembly GCF_036172605.1). Classification (NCBI taxonomy): domain Eukaryota; kingdom Metazoa; phylum Chordata; class Amphibia; order Anura; family Pelobatidae; genus Pelobates; species Pelobates fuscus. The sequence goes on along the minus strand of NC_086319.1, from coordinate 86,205,533 downwards.
CAGAGTGCAGTTGGCCTCTGCCCTTCAAGTACCCTCGGCATGTGGCCTCATTACCACAGCCAAATACCCAGGTGCAGTGACTGTGTGTTGTGGGTGGGCTGTTCCTGTACTTTGATGTTGTGGGGGGGCCACTCGGACATCTGTTTATTGTGGGTTGGTGGATCGACTAACGGAGGCACTGACCGACAGAAGGTCAGGTGCCTGGTTAGTCTTCCCCCCAAAGGGGAGATGTGTGACGAAGTGCCCTTCGCCACTTTGTCCTGGAGAGGCCTGCTTGCCTGCCTCCTCCCCTGCGACTATGGTCCTGGACTATATTGCACTGTAAACCCTGTATTCAGGCATATGGACTTGTATTAGACTGTCTTTTTCCCTTTATCTATGCTGTAGGTTTGGACTACTAATATAACCTAACAGCCAGGAGATTTAGGCGAATATATTGCATAAGAATCACATTACTGGAGAATACAGCCGTTCGCATGATTTCATGCGAATTCTTTGTGCTCTGAATAGGTGGCCGCCATTTCGGGACTTTTCCACGTGTTCGCGGCCATCTTGCGTGCGAACAGCGGTGTTTGCCTGTGAACGCATGGAACTGAAATCGGCAGCGCAAACAGGCGAATACCGCTAAGACCTCCAGACATCCAGAATTACGCACGGAAACTACCGAACGACCGGCCGTTCGGTAGTTATACTTAACTTAGTATGGGGGTTCTAGCGACCACAAAGATGCGAATGGATGACAAGAATTTCGTCTATTTTACCGTGCGAACGGAGACCGACCGCAAGGCCAAAACTCATGGAACTATTTTCGGCTAGTTGGTCTGTGCGGTCGGTCAAAACTTTGGAGCTCTGTATCTCCCGAACCATCCATCCGAATGGGCTGATTTTTGGACAGACTGTTCCCCTGAACAAGGGCTATTTGGGGATACCAGATTTAAAGCTGTACTCCCTGTTTTTGGGGTACATCCAGAACTTGGGTAAAATAATGTATGTTTTAATTGGGTTATGTGTTTATCTGAGGGGAGGAGACGTGGGGGTGTTACCATGCATGTGATTGGTCAATTTCATCCTCCCCCTGGGAGTGTCCTGTATGTACCTGATCCTAATAAAAAGCAGGCTGGGTGTTCCAGTCCTCAGACCTCTTCTGACCCTCAATACGTAGCCGTGTCTCGTTATTGGAGGGAACTGCTATATCACACTGGGGATTGCTATGCGCTGCATATTCCCCTGAGCTCTTAATCACTTAGCTCTTTTAAGAGCTTGTTCCGGATACGCTCTACTGGAGGAGAGGTCTTCCCCACACGGTCCTGGAGGACAGAAGCCGATCCAGGGTGGAAGGAAGACGGCGCGGCTCCAGTTAAGCTACGGCGGTTGTGGAGCCTGCGGTGGTTGTGGTGTCGTCTGCAGTGCTTGGAGTCCTCTGAGAGCGCTAGGAGCATCCATCAACGGAGGGTACTCGGTCGGAGTACACGGAGCTCCGTTACAGTGTCTGTGTGTCTGTGTGTCTGTGTGTCTGTGTGTCTGTGTGTCTGTGTGTCTGTGTGTCTGTGTGTCTGTGTGTCTGTGTGTCTGTGTGTCTGTGTGTCTGTGTGTCTGTGTGTCTGTGTGTCTGTGTGTCTGTGTGTCTGTGTGTCTGTGTGTCTGTGTGTCTGTGTGTCTGTGTGTCTGTGTGTCTGTGTGTCTGTGTGTCTGTGTGTCTGTGTGTCTGTGTGTCTGTGTGTCTGTGTGTCTGTGTGTCTGTGTGTCTGTGTGTCTGTGTGTCTGTGTGTCTGTGTGTCTGTGTGTCTGTGTGTCTGTGTGTCTGTGTGTCTGTGTGTCTGTGTGTCTGTGTGTCTGTGTGTCTGTGTGTCTGTGTGTCTGTGTGTCTGTGTGTCTGTGTGTCTGTGTGTCTGTGTGTCTGTGTGTCTGTGTGTCTGTGTGTCTGTGTGTCTGTGTGTCTGTGTGTCTGTGTGTCTGTGTGTCTGTGTGTCTGTGTGTCTGTGTGTCTGTGTGTCTGTGTGTCTGTGTGTCTGTGTGTCTGTGTGTCTGTGTGTCTGTGTGTCTGTGTGTCTGTGTGTCTGTGTGTCTGTGTGTCTGTGTGTCTGTGTGTCTGTGTGTCTGTGTGTCTGTGTGTCTGTGTGTCTGTGTGTCTGTGTGTCTGTGTGTCTGTGTGTCTGTGTGTCTGTGTGTCTGTGTGTCTGTGTGTCTGTGTGTCTGTGTGTCTGTGTGTCTGTGTGTCTGTGTGTCTGTGTGTCTGTGTGTCTGTGTGTCTGTGTGTCTGTGTGTCTGTGTGTCTGTGTGTCTGTGTGTCTGTGTGTCTGTGTGTCTGTTCTGCAGCATCGGTCTCAGTGACCTTCGCTATACCAACGCGTTCCGTATGAGATCTGGGAAAACAAGAAGGGATGATCTTTTGAACTGGATCAGAGATTTCCCCTGAGCTGCTAAGAGGAACAAGGCCTTATCCTGGGTAGGCTAGAAGCGGATTATAAGGTCCACTTGTAGCCAAAGCCGGGGCGTTCTGTGGTTTTGGTAACCTGAACATGCCGTCCGTTTTCATCACATTTGCTTGTTTGGGTAGTATTAGGGCAGCAGTTCCTCCATAATGATGGTATCTAGGACGTCTCAAAGCTTTAAGTTGTAGCATCTCCATGATTCTTCCAGCGCCCTCAGTTCTAGCCTCTGTGTCACTCTGGGCCTTCTGGAGCAATGGATGCAAGTCTGGAATCTTGGGTGCTTGTAGTGGTCTCCAAGAGGGTGAGTCTGTTGTTGGACCTTTTTATAGAGGTCTTGAACTGTGATATGTCTGCTGTGATGTTTGCGTGCAGCTCCTCCAGCAAACCCTTGAGAAGGGCTGCAGTGACCGGCTCTCGATCTTCAGGTGTGGGGCAGACTTTGCCACTGGTAGTGGATTAAAGGATGCACCTGCTACCAAATTAAAGGTGAATTCCTCAGAGGAATATGACGAGCCATCCTCCTGCAGTACATGTTATGAGCGCCTGAGGAGTTTGCCAATATCTCGGCTATTAGGTGCTTTATCCGTCCGTGTTTTTGGGATTTGTGGCCCATGGTGTTGAGTGCCTGTCAGAAGATCAGGTCCCACTGCGTACGGTTAAGGAATGAAGTACATAGCAGTAGTTTTTCATAAAAAGATAGCGGAGCTCGAGGATCGTGCGTCCGCTTGGGTTCATGGCTAACTCCGCCACCCGATTATTTGTATTTTTTTGTGAATTGTCACCATAAGTTACATGTAAGGAGCATTTGGGCCAGTCCTAATAAAATTTTAAGTTTTATATGTTAGTTTATTTTGGAACTGTGTGCAGGGCCGTCTTTAACGCAGGGCAAATGGGGCAGCTGCCCCAGGCCCACTTACTCCTGGGGGTCCAAAGCAGCTGCCCCATTTGCCCTCTGCCTGTAACAATTTCTTTTAGGATCACCGATCCTAAAATAAATTGTTGTGGGCAGCGGGCCCGCACACTAAGGGGGCACATAGGGTGGCCCATGCAGTTAGGGCCACTCGGTGGGCATTTGTAAGCAGGGGCCCTGTGGCCCTTTATCAGCACGACCGGGCACCTCTCTTTTTTTCAGCAGTATGTGGGAGGAAGTGACAGTCACTTTCTCCCAGCTAGTGCGGAGCCAAGCAGGAGGGAGAACCCAGAAGAAGCAGTGCAGAGGGGGCTAGGCTGGGAGAGCTGGACCCCAACTCCCAGCCACCGCAGCCAGTGCACTGGACCCCTGTGAAGCCACCCTCCAGGAAAAGGTAAGAATCTGGAGTGTGGCTGTCAAAGTGTAAATTTTGCATGTGTGTCTAAATGTGTGTGTGTCAGTATGCCTGTCAGTGTATGTGTGTGTGTGTGCCTGTGTGTCAGTATATCTGTCATTATGTGTATTTGTGTGTGTGTCTGAGTGTGTGTGTGTGTGTGTGTGTGTCAGTATGTCTGTCAGTGTCTGTATGTATGTGTTAGTGTGTCTGTGTGTGTGTTAGTGTGTCAGTATGTCAGTCTATGTGTCTGTATGTGTGTGTCAGTATGTGTATTGAAATGTTAACACTACATACAAACACACCTCTGTGTTAAAAACAAACACAACACATAACTGTATGCTTGCATTCAAACACCAACACCACATACAAACACATCCCTACCTTCGCACAAACAGTCTCCATACATGGATGCTTACATTCAAACATACCAATACTGCTCGTTGCTAAATACAACCCTGCAAGCATAGTAAAATAGAGCCACAGCTGTCAAAGGATTGTTGGAGTTGCATGACAAATGGGGATCTACCTTTTGTCCACCGCTGTGTCAGGGAGTGGGGGGGGAGGGAAAGGATCCAGGGGATCCAAGCAAAGGTCAATTTTCAGTGCTGTCTGCATGACCCCTCTAGCCCAGGGATAAATCAAAAGAGCTAGGCTTGAGAGCCGCAAATGCCTTGCAGGCAGGATGTATGATACCTGCCTGGTAGAAGGGCAGCAACAGAATAGGCATAGGGGATGATACCTGCCTGGAAGGAGAACTGCAGCCTGGTCGGGTGAAAAAGCTCCAGATGGGGCCCATTTAAGCCACGGCGACTGGGGCAGAAGCGTTTCAGGTTTTCCGGTGCCAACTAGGAAGCAATCCTGGCGGAAGTACTCAGCCAGGGTACAGGGAGCTCCGTCAAAGTCATGTCCAGTATATGGATGGGAAGTAGACAATTCACACTGAAGGTGCTAGTTCCCATCCTTATAAAGTACATTTTGCCCCCTAATGGTCAGGTCATGCATAAAGATGGAAACTAGAACATTCACACTAAAATAACTAGTCCTGATCCAGCTTTTACAAGGATGGGAAATAGATCACTGACCCTGAAAAATTTGTTGTGATCGAGCTAAAGGATCTATTCTATCTCAGGTTGATGCATGCCCTTTAGGAGAATGGGAAATAGACAATTCATACAGACAGTTAGTTCCAATTCGGCTAAAATACATTTTATGCTTTAGGTTAATTCAAGCCCTTATGAGGATAAGAAATAGACCATTCACAAATGAAAAAGCTAGTTTCTCAGTCCAAGCATTACATTTTTTTAAACTGTTTTCACCTTACCAAAGCAACCAAACAACCTCTAGTGCCACTCCCCTCCCCCTGGTTTGTTCTGGAGAAAGGGATTCAGACAAAGCTATACTCTTGGGAGCTGCAAGGGTATCTCTCTCTTTGTCATCTGAAGGATTTAAATTTACTTTCTATAGGGAGCTCTCTATGTAAAGTTCTGTGGTGGCAATCATGCAGACCTTTCTTTAAACTGGTGGCATTTCCTATAAAATAGGAATGTGCCTGCTGATGGCATCAATAATTGGGAAACATACTATTACTCAGCTTTCAGGAGCCCCTACATTTATTCAGTTCCTGGTACTGTTAACTGAGTCACTACTAACTCATAAACCAAGTTCTTGGAATTTTGCTTCTATCATGACATTTTTGTCAGGAACTGTGCCATTGGGGTTTCCCAACCAAAGATAGTCTAGTTATAGTTTAGACCTCTTTTTATTTTCTAACTTATTGTGCCTTTTCTTTTTGTTTTAAACTAGACCTTGGTATTACTTAATGGCACATTGTTCTTGCTAATGATCTTGTTAATGATACCTTCCTACTCTTTACTGTTCTGATTTCAAACCTAGTTTAGTCTTGCTACTAGAAAACTGTCAAATAGCTTCTGTCTACTGGTCTATTACTAATGTGTAGACATGTGCAATTCGTTTCGGTCCGAATATGTATTCGGACGAATTTCTTCCGAATTCCGAGGGTACTTCCGAGGGTACTTCCGAATGTCTGAATTGCCGAAGTGCTGAATTGCCGAAGTTCCGAATTGCAGAGGTCCCGAAGTTCCGAAATTACCGAATTTCCGAAGTGTCGAAGTATCAGAGTGCCGAAGTGCCGAAGCACAGTAGTGCCTAAGTACTAATATATCTACCCAGTGAAAGAAGAAGAATGTTACATTGTATACAATTTTAAATAAAAAGTATACAAACATAGCCAGGATTCACCTGTCAGCATTTGCAACACTTACAACAATCAAGTAACATACATTCATATAAAATGTAAATTACTTAGCCAGTCAGTGTAATGACAGGAATGAATAAGTAGATAACTCCCTAATTCCCACGGTATTAGGGAGCTATCTACTAAAAGGCTGAAATACCTAAATTGGTCTTTCTGCCAACTTTACTAATAATAAGTAAAGATTACTTAGTATTAGTAAATTATGCCCCTACTCGCTATACCGCGAGTAGGGGCATGTCTATTAAACAGTGAGCAGCCTGTGCTGGTGGGTGGGGGCCCTACAGTAAAATAAGGGGGGGCGCCTAATGTCCTCCCCCCTGGCCCCCACCCCTGAGCAGTGTGTGGGGGCCCTAAATACCAATAAGGGGGGACCTAATGTCCTGCCCCCTGGCCCCCACCCCTGAGCAGTGGGTGGGGGCCCTACAGTAAAATAAGGGGGGGACTTAATGTCCTCCCCCCTGGCCCCCATCCCTGAGCGGCGGGTGGGGGCCATAAATACTAAAAAGGGGGGGACCTAATGTCCTCCCCCCTGTTCCCCACCCCTGAGTGGTGGGTGGGGGCCCTAAATACTAATAAAAGGAGGGGACCTAATGTCCTCTCCCCTGGCCCCCGCCCCTGAGCGGCGGGTGGGGACCCTAAAAAAATGTCCCTTCCCCCCAGGTGACTAGTGGTCCCCAAACCCCTAGTCACCCCCTCCCCCCCGAAAAAAAATTATCCCCCTACCTACCCCCCTCACCCTAAAAATAATGAGGGGGGACCTTTAACTAAGAACCTGTAAAAAATATAATAAATAACTTACCATTCGATGTTTTCTTCCTTCTAAAATCTTCTTTTTTCAGCCCCAAAAAAGCCAAATAAAAAAATCATAATAACCGACGCAATTAAAAAAAAAAAAAGCGAGCGCAAAAAAAAAATAATCCTATTTGTTATTTATTTTTTTAAAACAGTGAGCAGCCACAGGCTCGCGGTACACCCCTACTCGCGGTATAGCGAGTAGGGGCAACATTTACTAATACTAAGTCATTTTTACTTAGTATTAGTAAATTTGTCTGAAAGACCAATTTAGGTCTTTCAGCCTTTTGGTAGATAACTCCCTAATACCGTCAGAATTAGGGAGTTATCTACTAAGCGGCTGCAACAGAAGTCCCGAAGTTCCAAAGTGCCGAAGTTGCCGAAGTTCCGAAGTGCTGAAGTGATGAAGTTCCGAAGTGTTGAAGTGCCGAATTGCCGAAGTCCCAAATTACGAAAATTACGAATTTCGGAATGCCGAACCGAACCGAAAATTTTCCCCATGCACATGCCTACTAATGTGGCATGATAATGCCACTAGTTTTATTTTTACCTGTTGTGTTGTGTTATGCTGCCACTAGTGATGTCCCGAACGGTTCGCTGGCGAATAGTTCCTGGCGAACATAGCTTGTTCGCGTTCGCCACGGATGGCGAACATATGCGATGTTCGGTCCGCCCCCTATTTGTCATCATTGAGTAAACTTTGACCCTGTACCTCACAGTCAGTGGACACATTCCAGCCAGTCAGCAGCAGACCCTCTCTCCCAGACCCTCCCACCTCCTAGACAGCATACCATTTAGATTAACTCTGAAGTTGCATTCTTTTTTTTTTTTTGTATTATTATTATTTTTTTTTTGTGTTTGTGTTTATTATACATTATCCTCCATAGCCAGTAACCTTTGTTTATTATACATTATCCCCACATAGCCAGTAACCTGTGTTTATTATACATTACCCCCCATAGCCAGTAACCTGTGTTTATTATACATTATCCCCCCACAACCAGTAACCTGTGTTTATTATACATTATCCCCCACAACCAGTAACCTGTGTTTATTATACATTATCCCCCACAACCAGTAACCTGTGTTTATTATACATTATCCCCCATAGCCAGTAACCTGTGTTTATTATACATTATCCCCCATAGCCAGTAACCTGTGTTTATTATACATTATCCCCCATAGCCAGTAACCTGTGTTTATTATACATTATCCCCCCATAGCCAGTAACCTGTGTTTATTATACATTATCCCCCCACAACCAGTAACCTGTGTTTATTATACATTATCCCCCACAACCAGTAACCTGTGTTTATTATACATTATCCCCCCATAGCCAGTAACCTGTGTTTATTATACATTATCCCCCCATAGCCAGTAACCTGTGTTTATTATACATTATCCTCCCATAACCAGTATCCTGTGTTTATTATACATTATCCCTCCATAGCCAGTAACCTGTGTTTATTATACATTACCCCCCATAGCCAGTAACCTGTGTTTATTATACCTAGGCAGCATGATGTCTTAGGCCGGCCCAGAGAGTGAGTGAGTGAGTGAATAATATAATATATATGTTCAGAAACATATTAGTAATATATGTAAATCGGGTTCATGCAAAGAGGGTGAAAAGGTATTAAAGAAAAACACACTTATTGCATCAAATTTACAAAGCCAAACTTTTAAAAGCTTTTAAAAGCTTTCCTCATTTCTTTCTCGGGATGAGGAATATATCGGCTGTAGACTGAGGATTTCCATCTGCCCATTCTTTTAATAATATGCACTGGAGTGTCAGTGTTGAAGGAGACCGAAGCTGCCCCTATTCTAAATGAAAGACCCGAGACATGGATACAACCCAATCTTAGGAGTAGTGTTCTGATGTAGAAGATGAATTTAGCCATAGTCAGAGGGATTCAGTGAGAGTAGTGGTGAAATGTGTGTGGCATGACTGAGTGTGGGTAAGTAAGTGTCAAGTATTTTAACTGGGCACTAGTTCTAGGTGGGATAAAGTGGTATAGTGGATGGATGAGTAGTTTGGTTCGTTTTAGAGGTTTGTAGAGAAAGTATATAGTGATCATGATTTTTAGCGATATCCAATATTTTTAAGGTGGTCTCAAACAAACATAAAATGCTATATAAAATTTGTGGGAATATCGAATAGTCGTGTACCGTAAATCAGAGAGGGCTCAGAATATCGAACCATCGATCGGTAACCTCGATGAAGTAGGGGGTCTATCTGTTTTATTAAATACGTGGTAATATGCTTTTAATGGGATAGGACGTTAGGAAAGGTGTGTGATTGGAATAAGTGGTTGTGGTTGTATTTACCTTATCCTGGGACCGACCTGGCTCCTAAGCTTGAGCCGCGCGTGGCTGGATCACTCCTGCCTCCACACGAGCCGCATGCGGCTTGATCTCCTCTTCTGACTTAGCCGCGTGCACTGATCGTAGTGATCGGTCACGTGGCCCGCCTCGCACTAGGAGCACGGCTCGAGTCACAAGCTCGCTCTTAAAGGGGCAGTGGGAGCCAAAAGTTGATTAAGGCTCCCATTGGCCCACGTCATTCCAGCACCCCCACACACGAACGTTCCTCAAATGTGGGGTTTGCGGTTGTGCAAATGGACTGTTTGCGGTTGTTTTCGGTGCGTTAAACGGGGAGTTTGGTCTGTCACTGTGAAGCAGGCGTAACCCTTACACTACCTGATCGATGCAACATCATACCTGATGTTTTAAAGCACGTTATTCCAAACAATTTAGGAATGTTAGGTAATTTATGCCCTTTATGGATTAAAACCAGACTCTGCATCAACTATGTTATTTTCCATGGGAGTTTTGCCATGGAACCCCCTCCGGCATGCCACAGTCCAGGTGTTAGTCCCCTTGAAACAACTTTCCATCACTATTGTGGCCAGAAAGAGTCCCTGTGGGTTTTAAAATTTGCCTGCCTATTGAAGTCTATGGCGGTTCGCCCGTTCAAGAACATTTGCGGAAGTTCGCGTACGCCGTTCGCGAACGGAAAATTTTACATCACTAGCTGCCACTTTAGTTTTCTCCTATTTCTTTAATCTGTGATTCTGAAGTACACTAATGGGTTATGATTTATTTAAATGAAACCACTATCAAAATTAAATACAATAATAATAATAATATAAATACCTTGAAGGAATAATGAGGGTTACAACACAAACAAGGGTGGGATAGAGAGGAGGGAGACAGTGGGGTGAGAAACAGCGAGGGGGAGACAAAGAATGAGGGTCAGCAAAGGAGAGACAGAATGGAAGAGACTGAAGAAGAGAAGGGAGGGTGCAAGAGACAAAATGAGACAGCAATGCAGAGAAACAGTGAGAGAGAGAAGATGAGGGAGAGCGGTGGCATAACTAGAGCTTTTGCCACCTGGGGCTGCCCCTGATTTTGCCACGCCTATCTTAACCCACATCATGTCTGGTGTAGTTGTGGACATACCTCTTTTAAGTACTCAATGTCTCTAGCCCAACACAGTTTACAACTTTTTCAAGCTTTTTTTAAGATATTCACCCAATAAATAAATGCCTGAAAAATTAATGCACGTACTTTATTGGGGGCATATCCACTCAACAGTAATGTTATGGGGGGGGGGGGGTGTTCCTTTAAAATATTATTGTTACTGAAGTGCTTCAGTACATTTAACTTTTTATTAGTGTGAAAGGAATAACTTAGGAGTGAAAAGCATTTTATACATGTTTTTAAAAAATTGAAGCGCTTTAATAAACTTGTCGTCTTTGACAGGGAGGGATGGGGTGTGTAGAGGGGGGCTGTAAATGGTGCAGAGAGGGGGCTGTTGAAGGTGGAGAGAGACAGAGTGAGGGTGTGTGCACAGGGGCTGTGAGGGTGCAGGGAGAAATGGGGCTGTGAAGGTGCAGAGATGAAGGGGGTCTGTGGAGGGTGCGGGAGGGGGTCTGAGAGTGCATGAAGGGAGGTGGATGATGCAGAGGAGGAAGGGGGATGGTGCAGGGGAGGAAGGGGGATGGTGCAGGGAAGGGAGGGGACTGTCAGGGTGCAAGGGAGAGAGGAAATATGTGCAGGGAGGGGGACTGACTGTCAGAGTGCAGGGGAGGAATGGTGAGATGGGATCTGTACAGGGGAGGAATGGAACTGTCAGGGTGCAGGGGAGGTAGGGGGAGAGGGGATCTGTAAAGGGGAGGGAAGGGTCTGTGCAGGGAGGGAGATTTACTGTCAGAGTGCAGAGAGGGGTGGCTGTTCGGGGGGGGGGGGGGGAGGAGATCTCCCCTTCGGTCAACTTGATCTCCTCATATATTATATGGCTCCACTTACTAGTTAAATAGTCTACCTTGCCAAAGCACATTTTGGTCATCTTGGAGGATGATTATGTGATGATCCAAATGTTTTTCTCTTTAACCTAGATCTGCTTGTCTAGACCCCATGGCACCTACTGTAGATTTCCAATGTTGAGATACTTAGCTGGTACTTATGTTCATGCCACTTTCTCCTCAACCCATGCCCTATCAGAAAACATTCTGACATCCCTCTGACATCCCTCTGACATTCCTTTCTTTTAGAACTTTTAGTAGGATGCTTTCTTTACCCCTCATGAGCCTCTTTAACTTACCTTTTTTGTTTGTGGAAAATCAAATTTTTATTCAGAAAGGTTTAACTTTATAAAACTCCACAGGCAGGGCATTAGTGTTAGAAGTAACTTGCTTCTATAGCCCTTACTTATTCGGGTTAAGGCAAAATTATCTAGGGTGAGTCTCCCCATTAGAGCCTTGTCAAGCATTAAGTTATCCTCGCTAACTTTCCAAAGCTCCACTTGGGCATAGTCAACCCAGCAATAGTATAAATAGCAGTAGGAGGTACCTCCCCAGTTATATTCATAGACATATTCATTCAACATCATCATTCAGGGTGATACCCCATGTTTTTTTTTTTGGATTGACATCAGGCATGGGTGCTGACGCTCTAAGCCAATTGCTAGTTCCCGGTTTATAAACATATTTAACTTTTTTTTATATATGGGAAGCTAATGATTGGCTTAGAATGCCATCTAACTGCTGTAGCCAATCTCTGACACCCCTATCCAATGGCACTCTGTGCTTCCTGACAATACTTTAACTTTTTTTTTTACCAGGGGAGATGAGAAGGTCCAATGATTCCCTGCCAGGCCCAGGTACCAAAGCCTTATGATGTGGTGTCCAGAATGAAGTGGAGGGATAACTTCACTTGTCCTTCCTGCTCTTATTTCCTATATTTCTCCTTCATTTGACACAGTCTTCTTTTTCTTCTGACACTGTCTTCTCCTCCTTGGCTCCTTCTGCCCCTTTACCTTTCTGCTACTTTCTCTTTCTGATCCCTTTCTGCATTCTGCTGTTGTAGCTGGTTACTCAAACATTACTATTTAAAAGAAACATGGACACAAGTCAACCACTGTGAACCTGACCAGTTATTTTGTATTTTCTTTTTGTTTTACTGGTATTTGTTAGTGTACTAATATATATATAACACTTTCTGTGCTATTTAGATCTGATTGCAGCTTTTTGTGTTGAGATAGGTCTGTTTGGATCAATTCTTCACATTAGTTTTATTTTTTGGGTAGTTTATACTCACTTTGTTTGTAGGAAGTAGGAGTTGAGAGAGTTAGAGTTCGGTACAAGTTAAAAAATGTTTTCCCTTTTTTAATAGGCATCATGGCCTGTTATTATTCCACAGAAGAGGCTTATCCATTATCATGCGTGAATAAAACAGTGAAACGTTTGCTATATCTGATAGTGACTCTCTAACAGCCTCTCACATACAGCCATTTAGTCAGGATTCTAGTTATGGTGCTGCCACCCTTCCTCCATATAATATTTTGAAATACCTTCATTTTCAGCATCTTTTGATATCACAACCAACTTACGTTCTCACTGGTTCAAGCACCCCATTCTGGCTGCACATTTTCCTCCATGGATAATAAGGAGGGATTGGTATGAACATCTGCTGTGTTCTCTACAATTAATGATAGTTCCTAGAGCCACCATAGAAATGACTCCTTGTATGACAGGTTATACAAGATTACAGCCCATGATAAAAAACCTGTCTGAAAAATTTTCAGAAAATTACACCACTGACCAGAACATCTGTGTAGATCAATCTCTAATGAGATTTAAGGGAAGATTAATATTTAAAAAATATATGCCACCTAAACATTCACTCTATGGAATTAAATTGTATACATTATATAAATAGTTTTAAGCACTATTTCTGGGTACTGTTATATATATTTTAAATATGTTATACACCCATAATAACTCTTACGGTATTTTGCATTTACGAAGGTAAAGTTATCCATCTTGTTCCACCAGGCTGCCCTTATTCTTGCTAAATGCTCAAACATTGCTCACAAATACAACCCTACAAGAATTTGCAAATGGTAAAACCCCAGCTGGCGTAGCATCGTGGGTGTTGTACCACAGGTGGGGATTTACCTTTTAAGAACCCTTGCTCTAGATTGTGGCCCAAAAACATTTCTTGCACTAATCTAGCAATCATTTGGGCTGTGAAGAAATTCCACATTTGTATTTATGGCAGACCTTTAACTCTGATCTTTTAAGAAATCTATTCTTTTCTGGTTTCTCCTGTTTTTCCTGTAAACTAACAGGCTTTCTGAGATTTTTATTATAATGCATCCTGTATTACAACATGTTTTGTTGACACTCTGATAGATACATCTAATTAAACAAACAAATGCCAAAGGTAATATACATTCCTGAATATTCTAGGGTCAGAATGTATTTGACCAAACAACTAGTTTGTTGTCTGTTTAAGCATTTTCCTTGTTACCCAGTAACGGTACTTGCTATTTATTTATTGTCTAAAATTAATTAATAGAGTTGAGCGAACCCGGATTGTAAAGTTCGGGTTCGTACCGAACATTACGGTTTTTGGACCCCGGACCCGAACACGGACATATCACTGTATGTTCGGGTTGGAGTTCGGTGTTCGGCAATTTAATGGCGTGTTTTCAAAGGCTGCAGGGCAGCCAATCAACAAGCGTTTGACTTGTGTGCCCTTAGAAGCCATCACAGCCATGCCTACTAATGGCATGGCTGTGATTGGCCAGTGCAGCATGAGAACCACCTCTATATATAAGCTGGAGTCGCGTAGTGCCTCACGCACATGAGGTCTTATTAGTGTAGGGAGAGGATGTTGCCGCTTTGAGGGACAGCTTAGGAAAGAATTCTGCAAACTTGTACATTAGTGGGGTGCACTTCATGTATGTACGTAGCGGGGAATGTGGTGCAACTAAGTAAGGAGACTACCCCAATTCTCCCCCCAATAATGACAAACAACGAATATTGGATGAAACAGGCCACAGCATTTATTAAACTTACAACTGTAGGACTCATCCGAACTTTATTATTTTTCTTCAATTCAAATATAAATAAACACATAAATATATATATACATACCATAATTAACATATAAATTACACTTATTGCCCTACAGCCTCCAACTTAAATAACCATCCTTGCCAACAAACTTAACCAGGTGCCTATGCACCAAAACTTTACCCACTGGTGTCTCGCCTCCCCCCTCGTCCACACCAAAAATTCCCATCATCTTAAATGCTCTACCACCAGCCGGTGGGCACGTCCTATTCGGTAACTTAAAAGTTTACCTTACAGAGCAGGGGCGGTTGAGACCTACCATGTCCATCTCCTGACATTCCATTTGCTCCCCAACCCTGTTGGCAAGGACACGCTCACCACTAGCTGTGACGGAACAAAAAGGTAGGGTGGTTGGGAAGTTGTTTGCTGGCCAGAATCCCAAAAGGCACTGAGCAGGCCCGTCGCTAGCGGGCAGGCAAACCAAGCAATTGCTTGGGGCCCCGAGCTGGCCCGGGGCCCCGAGCAGAGCCGGTGCTTCCTATAAGGCTGCAGCCGCCTGAGCGCTCTATAGAGAGCGCTCAGATGGCTGCAGCACTCCTCTTTTGTCACCTCCACTTCCCTGTAGCGTGGCCGAGCTCCTCTTCCTCCTGGCTGTCAGTCCGGCCGGGTACCGCGCGGTACAGGAGATTCAGTTGGGGGAGGGGAGTAAGAAGAACATAGGGAGGGAGGGAGAGGAGTAGTAAGAAGAACATAGGGAGGGGGAGAGAGGAGTAATAAGAAGAACATAGGGAGGGGGAGGGGGGAGGAGTAAGAAGAACATAGGGGGGAGGAGTAAGAAGAAAATAGGGGGAAGTATGAAGAACATAGGGAGGGGGGAAGGAGTAAGAAAAACACAGGGAGGGGGAGGAGTAAGAAGAACACAGGGAGGGGGGAAGGAGTAAGAAAAACACAGGGAGGGGGAGGAGTAAGAAGAACACAGGGAGAGGGGGGTGAGGAGATGAGGAGAACACAGGGAGGGGGTGAGGAGAAGCGGAGATGAAGAGAACACGGGGGGCAGGGGAGGAAAGACCACTAAGGGGCAGGGCAGAGCTCTAAGGGACGGAAGAGAGAGCCCTAAAGGACAGGGGGCAGGACAGGGAGCTTTTTCACACTACGTGCACAGCGGTTTTAGATAATTTGCACATGTTAAGCTGAAAATGTAAAAATTTTATGCACATTATATGCAACAGCAGTATTTGCACTGTAAACCTTTTTTATTTATATAAAGTGTGGGTGAACTTAAACTGTATGGCTATGCTGTGGTTCCTGTAGGCTTTGCGTGCGTGTGGGGGGAGGGGGTTCGCGGGGCCTCCATGTCCATTTTGCTTGGGGCCCCCAAATTCCTTCAAACGGCCCTGGCACTGAGGTAAGATGATCCCTGCCCCACTACAAACCCATAACCACTCCCCTAAACACATATAGCCAATCACTAGCACCATCCACGCACTCATACATGTGCCCTTGTCCATTTAGCTGTGCTGACTCCCCAGGGCCTTATCTGAGAGCCAAATGGAAGCGTCAAATACCACGGTTACATCTGAGTTTTAAAAAGTATGTTTTTGTGGTGCTAAATAGTACATTAGTGGGGTGCATTTCATATCTGAGAGTCAAATAGAATCATCAAATACTGCTGTCACATTGCAATTTTAAAACTTAAAACTTTTTGGGTGCTAAAAAGTACATTAGTGGGGTGCACTTCATATCTGAGAGTCAAATAGAATCATCAAATACTCCTGTCACATTGCAGTTTTAAAACTTAGAATTTTTTGGGTGCTAAATAGTATTTTAGTGGGGTGCACTTCATATCTGAGAGTCAAACAGAAGCGTCAAAGAGTGCGCTTACAGCGCAGTGGTAAACATTCTTATTTTCTGGGTGCGAATATGCTAAATAGTACATTTTGGGACGTGCTCTTCATATCTGAGATTCAAATCAAAGTGTGTAATAGTGCGCTTACAGCACAGTTGTAAAAAATCTAATTTTCTGGGTGCTAATCTGCTAAATACTACATTTTGGGGCCTGCTCTTCATATCAGAGAGTCAAATAGAAGCGTCTAATAGTGTGCTTACAGCGCAGTTGTAAAAATTCAAATTTTCTGGGTGCTAATCTACTAAATAGTATATTTTGGGGCGTGCACTTCATATCTGAGACCCAAATAGAAGCGTCTAATAGTGCGCTTACAGCGTCTTGTAAAATCTTTTATTTTCTGGGTGCTAATCTATTCTAATTTTCTGGGTGCTAATCTACTAAATACTACATTTTGGGGCCTGCTCTTCATATCTGAGAGTCAAATAGAAGCGTCAAATACTGCGGTTACAGCGCAATTGTAAACATTCTAATTGTTTTGCTGCTAATCTGCTAAATAGTACATTTTGGGGCCTGCTCTTCATATCTGAGAGTCAAATCGAAGCGTCTAATAGTGCGTTTACAGCGCAGTTGTAAAAATTCTAATTTTCTGGCTGCTAATCTGCTAAATAGTAAATTTTGGGGCGTGCACTTCATATCTGAGAGTCAAATAGAAACGTCTAATAGTGTGCTTACAGCGCAGTTGTAAAAATTAAAATTTTCTGAATGCTAATCTCCTAAATAGTACATTTTGGGGCATGCACTTCATATCTGAGATTCAAATAGAAGCGTCTAACAGTGCGCTTACAGCACACTTGTAAAAATTTGTATTTTCTGGGTGCTAATCTGCTAAATAGTACATTTTGGGGCATACACTTCATATCTGAGAGTCAAATAGAAGCGTCAAATACTGCGGTTACAGCACAATTGTAAATATTCTAATTGTTTTGCTGCTAATCTGCTAAATAGTACATTTTGGGGCCTGCTCTTCATATCTGAGAGTCAAATCGAAGCGTCAAATACTGCGGTTACAGCGCAATTGTAAACATTCTAATTGTTTTGCTGCTAATCTGCTAAATAGTACATTTTGGGGCCTGCTCTTCATATCTGAGAGTCAAATCGAAGCGTCTAATAGTGCGTTTACAGCGCAGTTGTAAAAATTCAAATTTTCTGAATGCTAATCTCCTAAATAGTACATTTATGGGCCTGCTCTTCATATCTGAGAGTCAAATCGAAGCGTCTAATCGTGCTAAAGCGCACTTGTAAACATTCTTATTTTCTGGGTGCTAATCTGCTAAATAGTACATTTTGGGCGTGCTCTTCATATCAGAAACCCAAATAGAAGCGTCTAATAGTGCGCTTACAGCGTCTTGTAAAATCTTTTATTTTCTGGGTGCTAATCTGCTAAATACTACATTTTGGGGCCTGCTCTTCATATCTGAGAGTCAAATAGAAGCGTCAAATACTGCGGTTACAGCGCAATTGTAAACATTCTAATTGTTTTGCTGCTAATCTGCTAAATAGTACATTTTGGGGCCTGCTCTTCATATCTGAGAGTCAAATCGAAGCGTCTAATAGTGCGTTTACAGCGCAGTTGTAAAAATTCTAATTTTCTGGGTGCTAATCTGCTAAATAGTACATTTTGGGGCGTGCACTTCATATCTGAGAGTCAAATAGAAACGTCTAATAGTGTGCTTACAGCGCAGTTGTAAAAATTCAAATTTTCGGAATGCTAATCTCCTAAATAGTACATTTTGGGGCATGCACTTCATATCTGAGATTCAAATAGAAGCGTCTAATAGTGCGCTTACAGCACATTTGTAAAAATTTGTATTTTCTGGGTGCTAATCTGCTAAATAGTACATTTTGGGGCATACACTTCATATCTGAGAGTCAAATAGAAGCGTCAAATACTGCGGTTACAGCACAATTGTAAATATTCTAATTGTTTTGCTGCTAATCTGCTAAATAGTACATTTTGGGGCCTGCTCTTCATATCTGAGAGTCAAATCGAAGCGTCTAATCGTGCTAAAGCGCACTTGTAAACATTCTTATTTTCTGGGTGCTAATCTGCTAAATATTACATTTTGGGGCCTGCTCTTCATATCTGAGAGTCAAATTGAAGCGTCTAATAGTGTGCTTACAGCGCAGTTGTAAAAATTCAAATTTTCTGGGTGCTAATCTGCTAAATAGTACATTTTGGGGCGTGCACTTCATATCTGAGATTCAAATAGAAGCGTCTAATATTGCGCTTACAGCGCACTTGTAAAAATTTGTATTTTCTGGGTGCTAATCTGCTAAATAGTACATTTTGGGGCGTGCACTTTATATCTGAGAGTCAAATAGAAGCGTCAAATACTGCGGTTACAGCACAATTGTAAACATTCTAATTGTTTTGCTGCTAATCTGCTGAATAGTACATTTTGGGGCCTGCTCTTCATATCTGAGAGTCAAATCGAAGCGTCTAATTGTGCTAAAGCGCACTTGTTAAACGTTCTTATTTTCTGGGTTCTAAGCTGCTAAATAGTACATTTTGGGCGTGCTCTTCATATCTGAGAGTCAAATCAAAGCGTCTAATAGTGCGCTTACAGCGCAGTGGTAAAAATTCTTATTTCTGGGTGCTTATCTGCTAAATAGTACATTTTGGGCGTGCTCTTCATATATCTGAGAGTCCTAGACCCCACATGGAATCAAGGTCATGCGAGTGACGTGTGCAGTTTGGAGGAAGAGGCGCTGGTCGCACAGAGGCACAAGTACAGCATAAGAGGGAGCAGGGTGCAAAAGCGGAGCAGACATCCCCTAGTGCTCGTCGGCATGTATTATCTTTAGAATTCCCACAGTTATCCAAGTAACAGTTGAAGCGATAAAAAGAACCATAACAGATTTAACGAGCCATTCGCAGTTTCGCAGTCCGGTGACCAGGACCCAGACACTGTCTGGGTGGCGGTCAGACGACCGGGACCCACTATGCCTGATGTAGAAGTTAGGAGTCACAGTGTGGAATGGATTAGCAGGGTCTGCTGCAGAGTAACCGCATGCCCCCTGGTGTTGAGTACCAGAGTTTGTGCGGCCACATACCAGGACCCTGATGCAGCTTCAGTAAAAAGAGTACTGGATACCAGAAGCCATCACCAGACTGATCGGCAACTTGGAACAGAATGTGACATTCACTGTAGCGGCTGTGCGCGCTTTCAGCGTTCTCACCCTGCTGCTGCTCGCCTGTCTACGCTGCAGCGTAACTTTGGCCTTCCCGCTCACTGCCTCATATGCGATGTGCCCACAAGGTGGAACTCCACTTGAACATGCTGGTGAGACTGTTTGAGCAGCAGCAGGCGATAGTGGAGTTTCAGCTGCAGCACACACAGGTCAGTGGCTCTGCACCAGACTTCCCTCCAATTGATCAGAGTTAAAAGATTTCAAGTGGTCTCATTACAATTACAGGGCCTTCAAAGAGTCCTGTATTGTTATTTGTCGTCACTTCCTTCCCACGTCGGGAGTGGGTCATTTGCGCGCCTGCTGCCTTCCTTTCATTTGGTAGCCGTTTGTCAGGATCCCTGTACGGAATCGAACCCTGATTCCCCATTACCCGTGGTCACCATGGTAGGCGCAGTCAATGGCATCAAAGTTGATATGGATTGACATACGAATGCGTCGTCGCCTTCTCGTTGGGGAGCACATTGAAAAAGTGCTCTAGCATGACGAGCTGGGTGATCTTGGCTTGATGGGAGTTGAGCAAGTTCTTGATGGCCCTTGTGATGCCACGGTGTATACCCAGATATATCAGAGCTGCTGCAGAAAGTGCGGGCCATCTGTGCGCGCTTTTGGCATTCTCAGCCTGCTGCTGCTCGCCTGTCTGCGCTGCAGCGTAACTTCGGTCTTCCCGCTCACCGCCTCATGAGACTGTGCGAGCAGCAGCAGGCGATAGTGGAGTTTCAGATGCAGCACGCACGGGTCCGTCGCTCTGCGGAAGTTTTCTTTTTTTATATGTCCCAATATTTTGGGGGCTACCCCAATTAAAATAAAAAATAGATATATAAAAAAACAGTGTTGGTTACCTCCTCCTCCTCCTCCCCCGCCGCTTCTACCTACACCACCACGGTCACCGCCTCCTCAACCTATGGGTGACTTAGTATGAACTATGTACACAATAGCAGAGGCTTGTGAAGGCCTTTTCTCCATGCATCAGGAGTTGAGCATTTCTCCATGCATCAAGACTGCAAGAAATGCACTGCAGGCTGCAAATGTTTCTTTTTTATATGTCCAAATATTTTGGGGGCTACCCCAATTAAAATAAAAAATAGATATATATAAACAGTGTTGGCTACCTCCTCCTCCTCCACCGCCGCTTCCACCTACACCGACACGGTCACCGCCTCCTCAACCTATGGGTCACTTAGTATAAACTATGTACACAATAGCAGAGGCTTGTGAAGCCTTTTCTCCATGCATCAGGAGTTGAGCTCAGTTTGAACAATGAAAGAGAATACCTTGCACTCCAACCCTCTCTCAAATGGATAATGCTGGTGATCCTCCTGACAGCCACGCTATAGATTTTGATTTATGTTCTTCCAAAGCTAAAATCAAAGATTCCATCTAGTGCTATTTTATGGCTCAGCTGTATTTTAAATTTTTAAGTTATTTTAAGTGATTTCCCTATCCACATTTGGACACTTGTCCTACTCTTACCCCCATTTTACTTCCTTTTGCAGCCCTCTAGCCCTTTCCAGGATTTTTTTTTTAGAGGCATTTTTGTGGCCAAAAGTTCGGGTCCCCATTGACTTCAATGGGGTTCGGGGTGAAGTTCGAGCCCGAACCCGGACTTTTTTTCAAAGTTAGGCTGAACCCGCCGGACCTGAACATTCAGGTGTCCGCTTATTCATTAATTCACTATCCAAACTATGTTCACTCAGATTTAAATGAATTGAATTTATAATAAGAAATTGAAAAATAAACTGCTTGTTGGACAAAAATGTATACATGCTCTGCATGTAGTTCACCTGTCAGTCTGGGGCAACTAAAAATAGCTCCAGCTCATAGAGACCCTCTCCATTGTCCCAAGGCAAGTTCCTCAATGGACCTTAGACCATCATATGTATGTAGCTTGGTGTATGTGATTGGATGGATGAATGTTACTATTTTGGTCTATGTAATTGGAATTGGATCAATAAATGTGAGTAGTTTGGGGTATGACTGTATGGTTATTATGACTAGGGGTGTGGTTGGATGGCATTAAGTGCAAAGTGATTGGGGGTAGGTGACATGTTACGTGGCCAAGTGTATGAATCTGACAGAGCGAGTGGGTATGACAGGGAGGTGAGTTGGGGCAACCTGACTGGGTGGATAGGGAAATGTGACCATTTCAGTGTATATGGCAATGCATATGTGTGAAGTGTTAGTGACAGCATGTGAATGTTGGGTGTTTTTGTGCTAGTGTGTGAATTTAGTGGTGTATTTTAATAGAGTGCCAGTGTGTATGCAGGAGCATATCTACGTGAAGTTTCAGTGGTGCATGTGTGGGTATTTAGTGTGCATGTATAGGTGTGTTTGTGCACTGTGTTTAAAATTTCTCTCTTTCTCCAAATGTAACTGTAATGGCACCCCCAGGCATAAAAGGGTTAAAGCGCCGGTTAGGAGATCTTCCCTTCCAGAGACACAGGCACAGCTACTGTAGACACCAATACAGCGAACCAGAGAAGCATATGAATGCCGTAAACAGCTGAACCTGGAACCATACGAATGCTGTAAACAGCTGAATAGGAAAAAACATATGAATAGGTTTACACTGCTAGCAGTCAAACTGGAACAGCATACAATAAATCCACACAAGAACGAGACAAGGCTCCGTTTTGAGGGTCAAGCAGGAACAGACAGAGCTGTGGGTTTATTGTTCTTATAAACACATTAGTACCACCCACAGGGTTCTGGAAAACAACCAATAAACACGTACAATACACTCAGAAATACAGAAATACAGTTTTTCCACATTATTCATAACTTTAAAAGTATGCATCACATTCACATAAACATACATTTACACTTACATTTTCAGAATCAGCATACTCCAAATATGAACATATGTCAAAATCCACATTGGTCCATTGGTTCAAAAGATAGATCGAAGTCCTTTGTGACCAAAGGAAGCATGGCTTTTCTGCCCAAAGCCAGTTCCACAGAGTCTTCTATCCTGGAGATAATTGGGAAGTAATCCAATTATCTCCAAGGACAGAGGCAAGACTCCATTAAGCACATGGCAGTAAAAAAGACAGTAAAATACAATAAAATACACAAGGTTACATTTATTACATAAAATACAGACATCTAACATATCCCCAGATAGCTTAGGTCTGAGCGCACATTATTACTGAATGGCTCTCAGACCACACACATACAGTTCAATTGCCATGGAGCCAAAGTCTTTTATTACACGAATAGGCTCCATGGCATAGCTATCTGGGATAAATGAGTTAATTCAGTAAATCCGAGAAACTACAGAACGCCAGAGCAGAAATACATGAATAGATCTTTCTGCATAGGAAAATAAAGTATTTAAATGCCGGTCCATAGTCAAAAGGCAGCAGGCAGGCAACCAGGCTCCTCCAATGCACAGTGGCGAGATTGGTCTCGTCACAGTAACCCTCTTCTCATTCCTTCTCTTCTCTCACTTGCTCCCCTCTTCTTGGTTTCCCTTTCCTTAACTCATACCCCTCTTCTTTACCCATCCCTTTCTTGTACTTCTCTTCTTTATTCCCATTCCTCACTTGTACACCTCTTCCCTAATCCTGTCACTTACTCATACCCCTCTTCATTATCTTTTTCACTTGCTTGTACCCCTCTTTTTTATTACCAACCCTTATGTGTACCCCTCTTCTGTATACACTTCCCTCCCTTGTTACCCCTTTCCTTACTTGTTCCCCTCTTCTCTCCCCGCTTCAATCACCTGTTCTGCACTTCTGACCCCTGCTTCACACAATTGGTCTCTTTTTTATGGCCTGTCCACATCGCTCACTTGTTCTCCAGTACTCGTAGGCAGTACAGGATGTACAGGAGGTCACACGGGTTTATCTCCAAGACCTCTCCTGCATTTCCTTCAGCTGCCTGCTGGGGACAGATGACCTGCCACCACGGGTGCTGGGTGAGAAGGGGAAAGAGCTATTCTCCTTCTCACCTGGGCACTCCTGCTGTACCATCAAGGATTTAAAGCCCCATTTAAATGCTTGCTTGCAGTGTTCACTTTGAGCGAATAAACCAGATCCCATGACTGAATAATTTCATCACTGGCCCTTAAGGGGTTAAAGGAACACCCCAAGCACTCTATGCACTACAGCATTGAGAATCAATGGCAACTCATGGCACCTGACACTCACCAGAGGTGGTATTATAATTCACAGGGCTGAATTTTCATTCACCAATGGCTAGTTGGTGAATGGAAATTTTGGACCCTGGGTACATTATGCCCTGATAATTAAAGCATAAAGTCCCTTTGCCGACTGTATGCTTTTGTGGATTTTTTTAAGATTTACGTGCAAAAATCTAGCAAGTTAGTTTTTCAAATTTTCATTCTATTATATTTATTTAAAATAAATCTGGTTTTAAATCTATGTTTGATAAATATTTAATTTCTGTATTTTATATAGGATTCGTAAGTGAGAACTCCTAATTTTAAAGCAAACACTGGATTGTTCTTCATCAGATATGCGCATCCAGTTGAAATGACACAATTTCAACCAAATTTGACTTTAGTAAATAGGAGAATTGCAAATCTGGTTGAAATTTAGTTATTTTAACCACATTTTGTCCATCTGGGCCCCATTAGGGTTTTAGTGAATTAGCCAAATTAAACAAGCAAAAGTGGTACGATCTGTTTAGATGAAAAGTTTTTCTCTGTTTTCAGAACTTGATCTTTCCCAAGTTTTCGCAAAGTTACTAGTACTCTAAGTAAATTTTATGTTTTTTTCTTTTGTATGTGTTATTTTACAGAGATAATGGGGATACAAAGTATGAGCTACTAAATGGTATCCATTCCCCTATGCATCTCAGAAAATATAGTATAAATAGCAATAGTACAAAAAGAAGAACCCCATTTTTCTTCTGCTTTCAGTGAGAAGAATACAATAAAAATATAAATGAAAATAGTTGAACACTCTGCTCATAGATATTTGTTTAGTATTGTAATCTGGCTATATGTTAGGAAACTGTGAGCAAAATATAAACAGCTTATCTAAACCAGTGTTATTTGCTAAATTAAGAATTTTCAGGAATTGTAAGTCAATTTCAAATTTAAGGTCAAAATAGTCAAGCTTGAAAATCTATCCAAGTTAGTTGTGCTTCTAATTTGGCTACTTTGGTCTTAAGTATGAAATTTGCTTTGCATTATGACTTACATTACACAGCGTTTTCTGAACCATTCATCAAGGCACCCCTACCAGTCCAGGATTAAGGTATTACCCAGTTGTGTCTAAGGTGTTTTTAGAAATAAGAAAAATAAAAAACACCTTAGAAACAAGTGTGTAATCCCTAAATCCTGGACTGGTTTGAGGACTGGTTTGGGAACTACTTGAGGACTGGTTTGGGAACTACTGCCTTAGTAAATAACCTTAGTAAATAACCTTGTATATGAGCATATTGCCACATGCATTAATTACAATTGTACAGTTAAAAGGTATCTGTTTTTCATTGAGCATTAAAGGTGCCAAAGGCCCTTCCTAACTCCTCCCACATACGCTATTCATTAAGCCCTGGACATTCTGTCTTTCAGTCTTGTATATATCAATTAAACTGTTAATAGCCCTTGACTAGTGATGTACCGAACTGTCCGCTGGCGAACAGTTCCCGGCGAACTTAGCGTGTTCGCGTTCGCCGCGGCGGGCGGACACATGCGCAGTTCGATCCGCCCCCTATTCGTCATCATTGGGCAAACTTTGACCCTGTGCCTCTCGGTCAGCAGACACATTCCAGCCAATCAGCAGCACTCCCTCCCTTCCACACCCTCCAACCTCCCTCCCAGCATCCATTTTCGATTCATTCTGAAGCTGCATGCTTAGTGAGAGGAGGGAAAGTTTAGCTGCTGCTGATTAGATAGGGAAATTGATAGCTAGGCTAGGTTATTCAGTGTCCACTACAATCCTGAAGGACTCATCTGATCTCTGCTGTAAGGACAGCACCCCAAAAAGCCCTTTTTAGTGCTATAACATCAGGCTGATTTTTTTTTTTTTCCTGTGTAATGTAATTGCAGGTGGCTGCCTGCCAGCTTCTGTGTGAGGTTCATATTGGATACTGTGCCTACTTGCCCAGTGCCACCACTCATATCTGTTTTAACAATAGGTTAAGCTTTACATTTAAAATAAATATTTTTTTTCACTGTAATAGAAGAGCAGTTGCCTGCCTGCCAGCTTCTGTGTGAGGTTCACATTGGATACTGTGCCCACTTGCCCAGTGCCACCACTCATATCTGTTTTAACAATTGGTTAAGCTTTAGATTTAAAATAAATATTTTTTTTTCACTGTAATAGAAGAGCAGTTAGTTGTCTGCAAGCGTCTGTGTTTCAGGCCTACTTCAGCGTGTGCTCTGCAGACCTGTGCCAGCGTGCTTTGACAGTTGCCACTCATATCTTGTGTCTCTATAGCGTGCTTTTACAACCAAAATTTTGTTTCCACTGTAATAGAAGAGCAGTTGCCTGCCTGCCAGCTTCTGTGTGAGGTTCACATTGGATACTGTGCCTATTTGCCCAGTGCCACCACTCATATCTGTTTTAACAATAGGTTAAGCTTTACATGTAAAATAAATATTTTTTTTCACTGTAATAGAAGAGCAGTTGCCTGCCTGCCAGCTTCTGTGTGAGGTTCACATTGTATACTGTGCCCACTTGCCCAGTGCCACCACTCATATCTGTTTTAACAATTGGTTAAGCTTTAGATTTAAAATAAATAATTTGTTTTCACTGTAATAGAAGAGCAGTTGCCTGCCTGCCAGCTTCTGTGTGAGGTTCACATTGGATACTGTGCCTACTTGCCCAGTGCCACCACTCATATCTGTTTTAACAATTGGTTAAGCTTTAGATTTAAAATACATATTTTTTTTTTCACTGTAATAGAAGAGCAGTTGCCTGCCTGCCAGCTTCTGTGTCAGGTTGGATGCCTTGCCCATTTGCACAGTCAGTGCCACCACTCATATCTGTTTTAACAATAGCTTAAGCTTTAGATTTTAAAGAAATCATTTTTTTTCACTGTAATAGAAGATCAGTTAGTTGTCTGCAAGCGTCTGGGTGTCAGGCCTACTTCAGCGTGTGCTCTGCAGACCTGTGCCAGCGTGCTTTGACAGTTGTCAATCATATCTGGTGTCTCTTTAGCGTGCTTTTCCAAAGAAAAAAGGTTTCCAGTGTAAGCTAATAGCAGCCAGTCAGTGTCCTTCAAGCGGCTCTGTCAGTCCTTCCTTCAGCGTGTGCTCTGCAGAACTGTTCCAGTGCACATTGCCAATCATATCTGGTGTCTCTATAGCGTGCTTTTAAAACCAAAATTTATTTTTCACTGTTATAGCTTGAATAGCAGTTACTTGTCTTCAAGCGGGTGTGTCAGGCCTACAGTGTGTGCTCTGCAGAACTGTTAAAGTTCACATTGCCAATCATATCTGGTCTCACAGTAGCTTGCACACATAGTACCACTAATCCCCCAAAAAATGACAGGCAGAGGCAGGCCACCCCGCAGGGGCCGTCGTGGTCGTGGTGCTGTGATTCCCTTTTGCCCTAGAATAATGCCCAGTTTTCAGAAGCCATGTACCCTGAACTTGAAAAGTTCTGAGGACATAGTTGACTGGCTAACACAGGACACCCAATCTTGTACAGCCTCCGCTCGGAACCTTGACACACCATCCTCCTCCAGCTTAGCTTCAGGCACCTCTCAAGATACCACTCACCCGCCTGCCGCCACCACCAAAACTAGCACCACAGCCGCTTTACTTGGTATGTCAGAGGAGTTATTCACACACCCGTTTGAAGAAATGAGTGATGCGCAACCATTATTGCTAGAGGATGTAAATAACAAGGATATGTCTCAGGCAGGCAGCATTAAACACATGGAGGTACAGTGTGATGATGATGATGTTGTACCCGCTGCTGCTTCCTTTTCTGAGTTGTCAGATACAAGCGAAGCGGTTGATGATGACGATGCGTCCATGGATGTCACGTGGGTGCCCGCTCGGCAAGAAGAAGAACAGGGTGAAAGTTCAGATGGGGAGACAGAGAGGAGGAGGAGACGAGTTGGAAGCAGGGCGGGGTCGTCGCAAGGAGCTAGTGGCACAGTCAGACAGCATGCATCGGCACCCGGGGTCAGCCCGACAGCACGCCAATCAACGCATGCTGTGTCCACCACCAGAATGCCGTCATTGCAGAGCTCAGCAGTGTGGCATTTTTTGTGTGTGTCTGCCTCTGACAACAGCGATGCCATTTGCAACCTGTGCCAAAGGAAACTGAGTCGTGGGAGGTCCAACACCCACCTAGGTACAACTGCTTTGCGTAGGCACATGATCTCACATCACAAACGCCTATGGGATAAACACATGAGTGCAAGCAGCACGCCTACTTTAAGCCGCCATCCTCCTCCTGGTCCAGCATCTTCAGCCACGTCAACCACTGCTGTCCTTCTTGCCCCCTCTCAACCATCCGCCACTCCGTCTCCCGCCTTGAGCAGTTCCCGCTCATCTGCCCACAGTCATGTGTCTGTCAAGGACATGTTTGAGCGTAAGAAGCCAATGTCACCAAGTCACCCCCTTGTCCAGCGTCTGACAGCTGGCTTGTCCGAACTATTAGCCTGCCAGATTTTACCATACAATCTGGTTGAGTCTGAAGCGTTCAAAAAATTTGTAGCTATTGGGACACCGCAGTGGAAGGTACCCGGCCGGAATTTCTTTTCACAAAAGGCAATCCCCAACTTGTACTCGATTGTGCAAAAGGAAGTCATGGCATGTCTGGCACACAGTGTTGGGGCAAGGGTCCATCTGACCACTGATACCTGGTCTGCAAAGCATGGTCAGGGCAGGTATATCACCTACAGTGCGCATTGGGTAAACCTGCTGACGGCTGACAAGCAAGGAATGCGTGGCATTGCAGAGGAGTTGGTGACACCGCCACGAATTGCAGGCAGTCCTGCTGCCACCTCCTCTACTCCTCCTACTCCATCCTCTTCCATAACCTCCTCGGCTGAGTCCTCTTGTGCCGCTGCTTCTTGCTCCACATCAACGGCACCCCCCAGCTCCCCAGGTACTATTCCACATCCCGGATACGGCAGTGTCACGCCGTCTTGGGTTTGACTTGCTTGAAAGCAGAGAGTCACACCGGACAAGCACTCCTGTCCGCCCTGAACGCACAGGTGGAAAAGTGGCTGACTCCACAGCAACTGGATATCGGCAAAGTGGTGTGTGACAACGGAAAAAATTTGATAGCGGCATTGAAGTTGGGCAAGTTGACACATGTGTGTAATCTGATCGTACAATGCTTTGTGCATAAGTACACAGGCTTACAGGACGTCCTGAAGCAGGCCAGGAAGGTGTGTGGCCATTTCAGGCGTTCCTACACGGCCATGGCTCACTTTGCCGATATCCAGCGGTGAAACAACATGCCAGTGAGGCGCTTGATTTGCGACAGCCCTACACGTTGGAATTCAACACTCCTAATGTTCGACCACCTGCTCCAACAAGAAAAAGCTGTTAATGAATATTTGTATGACCGGGATGCTAGGACAGCCTCTGGGGAGCTGGGAATTTTTTTGCCACGTTACTGGACGCTCATGCGCAATGCCTATAGGCTCATGCGTCCTTTTGAGGAGGTGACAAACCTAGTCAGTCGCAACGAAGGAACCATCAGCGACATCATACCATTTGTTTTCTTTCTGGAGCGTGCCCTGCGAAGAGTGCTGGATCAGGCTGTAGATGAGCGTGAAGAGGAAGAGGAAGAGTTGTGGTCACCATCACCACCAGAAACAGCCTTATCAGCATCGCTTGCTGGACCTGCGGCAACGCTGGAAGAGGATTGTGAGGAAGAGGAGTCAGAGGAGGATTGTAGCTTTGAGGAGGAGGAGGAGGAGCAAGACCAAACACAACAGGCATCCCAGGGTGCTCGTTGTCACCTATCTGGTACCCGTGGTGTTGTACGTGGCTGGGGGGAAGAACATACCTTCAATGACATCAGTGAGGAGGAGGAACGGGAAATGAGTAGGTCGGCATCCAACCTTGTGCAAATGGGGTCTTTCATGCTGTCCTGCCTGTTGAGGGACCCTCGTATAAAAAGGCTGAAGGAGAACGACCTGTACTGGGTGTCCACGCTACTAGACCCCCGGTATAAGCAGAAAGTGGCGGAAATGTTACCGAATTACAACAAGTCGGAAAGGATGCAGCATTTGCAAAATAAATTAAAAAGTATGCTTTACACAGCGTATAAGGGTGATGTCACAGCACAACGGGAATCTAACAGGGGGAGAGGTGGAAGTCATCCTCCTCCTCCTCCCACGACCACGCCGGCAAGGACAGGGCGCTTTAAAGACGTGTTGTTGATGGAGGACATGCGGACCTTTTTAAGTCCTATGCATCGCCACAGCCCTTCGGGATCCACCCTCAGAGAGCGACTCGACCGACAGGTAGCAGACTACCTCGCCTTAACTGCAGATATCGACACTCTGAGGAGCGATGAACCCCTTGACTACTGGGTGTGCAGGCTTGACCTGTGGCCTGAGCTATCCCAATTTGCGATAGAACTTCTGGCCTGCCCCGCTTCAAGTGTCCTGTCAGAAAGGACCTTCAGTGCAGCAGGAGGTATTGTCACTGAGAAGAGAAGTCGCCTAGGTCAAAAAAGTCTACATTACCTCACCTTTGTTAAGATGAATGAGGGATGGATCCCGAAGGGACTGACACTGGGCGATACATTCGCTTAAAAAAGGCCTGATGAGATGAGCTGCCTTGGGCTAAAAATGGTCCACACGCTGCTGTATTTTAGCTCTGAATGACGTTTGACTTGCGTGACTTATCCGCCACCAACTAGGGTTCAAGCCGCCATGTTTTAGGGCACTTTCTGCCTGTGAAACAACAATACCAAATTTTTCAGGCATGTGTACATGCCTAATTTTTAGGCCCACTGGTGCAGCACTGTGGCTTCAAAAACCAAACCAAAAATTAAAATCCTCCAAGATGGCACCAATATACCAGTGGTCTAAGCATCTTCCCACCTTGGCCTAAAAAGGGGAGGTGATTCATCAATTAAAAATCTCTGCCATTTACACGTACAATGATAGTAGACGCGGAAGGTATTAAACTGATATGAACAATACTCCACTCCTATCAGTAGGTCCGTCCCATTGTGATTTATGCCCCCCACCCACCGCGCAGGGATGGGGGCCGGGGGGGAGGAAAGTAGGCCCCCCCATTGTGATTTATGGCCCCCACCCACCGCGCAGGGGTGGGGGCCGAGGGGGGGAGGACAGTAGGTCACCCCATTGTGATTTATGGCCCCCACCCACCGCGCAGGGGTTGGGGAGGACAGTAGCTCCCCCCAGTGTGTATCATGGGCTTTGAGGACAGGTGTCAATCCATACCTGCCAAGTGACCCTATGTAGGGGTAACAGTCCCTATTCTGCTCTGTGTCAGTGTGTATCATGGTCTCTGTGGACGGGGAACAGTCTCTATTCTGCTCTGTGTCAGTGTGTATCATGGACTCTGTGGACAGGGAACAGTCCCTATTCTGCTCTGTGTCAGTGTGTATCAGGGGTTTTGAGGACAGGTGTCAATCCATATCTGCCAAGTGACCCTATGTAGGAGGAACAGTCCCTATTCTGCTCTGTGTCAGTGTGTATCAGGGGTTTTGAGGACAGGTGTCAATCCATATCTGCCAAGTGACCCTATGTAGGGGGAACAGTCCCTATTCTGCTCTGTGTCAGTGTGTATCATGGTCTCTGTGGACGGTGAACAGTCTCTATTCTGCTCTGTGTCAGTGTGTATCATGGTCTCTGTGGACAGGAAACAGTCTCTATTCTGCTCTGTGTCAGTGTGTATCAGGGGATTTGAGGACAGGTGTCAATCCATATCTGCCAAGTGACCCTATGTAGGGGGAACAGTCCCTATTCTGCTCTGTGTCAGTGTGTATCAGGGGTTTTGAGGACAGGTGTCAATCCATATCTGCCAAGTGACCCTATGTAGGAGGAACAGTCCCTATTCTGCTCTGTGTCAGTGTGTATCAGGGGCTTTGAGGACAGGTGTCAATCCATACCTGCCAAGTGACCCTATGTAGGGGGGACAGTCTCTATTCTGCTCTGTGTCAGTGTGTATCATGGTCTCTGTGGACGGGGAACAGTCTCTATTCTGCTCTGTGTCAGTGTGTATCATGGTCTCTGTGGACAGGGAACAGTCTCTATTCTGCTCTGTGTCAGTGTGTATCAGGGGTTTTGAGGACAGGTGTCAATCCATATCTGCCAAGTGACCCTATGTAGGGGGAACAGTCCCTATTCTGCTCTGTGTCAGTGTGTATCATGGTCTCTGTGGACAGGGAACAGTCTCTATTCTGCTCTGTGTCAGTGTGTATCAGGGGTTTTAAGGACAGGTGTCAATCCATATCTGCCAAGTGACCCTACGTAGGGGGACCAGTCCATATTCTGCTCTGTGTCAGTGTGTATCATGGTCTCTGTGGACGGTGAACAGTCTCTATTCTGCTCTGTGTCAGTGTGTATCATGGTCTCTGTGGACAGGGAACAGTCTCTATTCTGCTCTGTGTCAGTGTGTATCAGGGGTTTTGAGGACAGGTGTCAATCCATATCTGCCAAGTGACCCTATGTAGGGGGAACAGTCCCTATTCTGCTCTGTGTCAGTGTGTATCAGGGGTTTTGAGGACAGGTGTCAATCCATATCTGCCAAGTGACCCTATGTAGGGGGAACAGTCCCTATTCTGCTCTGTGTCAGTGTGTATCAGGGGTTTTGAGGACATGTGTCAATCCATATCTGCCAAGTGACCCTATGTAGGGGGAACAGTCCCTATTCTGCTCTGTGTCAGTGTGTATCAGGGGTTTTGAGGACAGGTGTCAATCCATATCTGCCAAGTGACCCTATGTAGTGGGAACAGTCCCTATTCTGCTCTGTGTCAGTGTGTATCATGGTCTCTGTGGACGGTGAACAGTCTCTATTCTGCTCTGTGTCAGTGTGTATCAGGGCAGGGCTTTGAGGACAGGTGTCAATGTTAGGTGATTTCTGCCCTTTATGGATTAAAAGCAGACTCTGCATCAACTGTGCAATTTTCCATGGGAGTTTTGCCATGGATCCCCCTCCGGCATGCTACAGTCCAGGTGTTAGTCCCCTTGAAACAACTTTTCCATCACTTTTGTGGCCAGAAAGAGTCCCTGTTGGTTTTAAAATTCGCCTGCCCATTGAAGTCAATGGCGGTTCGCGCGGTTCGCCGGTTCGCGAACATTTGCGGAAGTTCGCGTTCGCCGTTCGCGAACCGAAAATTTCGGGTTCGCGACAACACTACCCTTGACTGATTCCTCTTCTGCAACTGTCACTAGTCTAATACTATCCTTACCTTTTTGTGTCATTTTACCCCACTCCCTCTAGCATGTAAGCTCATTGAGCAGGACCCTCAACCCCTCTGTTCCTGTGTGTCAAACTTGTCTGGTTACAACTACATGTCTGTTCGTCCACCTATTGTAAAGCACTGCGGAATTTGATGGCGCTATATAAACATCATAATAATAATATATTGTGAAAGTGAGGTCATATACCATCCGTCTGCATGATATAATCTCATGGTGCTCAATGTTATTTTTTTGAAAAGAGAGCATGCTTGCCTAGGTGGAACGTGTTCTCAGATATTTAACCCCTTAATGACAGATGACGAACCTTGTCCGTCATGCTGGGAAATCACTTAACGACGGATGACAGACCCGGTCCATCATGCGTTAAAATTAAACCCAGATCACTGCAGTGCCGGCAGCGGGGTTAACGCTGTTGCTGGGTGCCTCTGAGTCAGTGGCAGACCAGCAACAGCAAATGGCGATGTCCCAGCCCATGTGATCACTGTGACAGTCAGTCACAGCGTTCACAATGCTGCTGGGATATCAGATCCGCCTCCCTCCATCACTTGTGGGTTTTTGAAGTGGAGAGAGACGGATTGTTGTTATTTTGTGTCCCTGAAGCGAATAAATTGTGTCAAATCCAAATCCCCTTTACCCTTCTTTTAAAAAAATCAACCCTTTCCCTGCTGATTGATCACTACCAGCAGTGATCAATATACAGCTCACAGCACTTTACTGTGATCTAGTTTTTTTTTTACCCTCAAGGGTTAAATTAGATTTTTTTTAGTAACCCTAAGGGGTTAAATTTTAATATTTTATTTTATTAATTTGTGATTTAGTTGGGTGGGTGGAATTTAGTGGGAATTGGGGAATTTTAGTAATAAGCGAGTTAGGGGTAAAAAAAAATTGTAGATTATGCTAGCTTTAGTGTACCTATAATCTTAATTTTATTAATGACAGGAGGCGAGTATTTGCTTAAGTCTCTCCTTACTAGAACTCCACAGCAGCACAGAAAAACAACCAATCAGAAAAAAGTTAGGTACTATAAAACTCCCCTCCCCATGCATCATTTCCTCTTTCAAGCTGCGACAAAACAGAATAAAAGGCAGAGAACATCATGGGGAAGAAACAAAGTCCTAGATACGATGAATATAACGATGTCCACCACCCGAGAGTAACCGTCAAACTAGATAGTGTAGATGGACTGTAAACTGAAACGAGAGAAAAACAGAATCGAACAGGTTGATTATCCAATTAAATGTAATTAAATGTACTCTGAATAAACATGTAGGTACCCAATGTAGCAACCAAAATTAACCTTAATATGTAGATATCCCAACTCTACTTATGAGAAAACACAGACATAAGGAACAAGCGACAGGTAGCAGAGACAACAAACAGAGTTGCATACGTACCTGATAATCTAAACTATAACATTAAACAAGGGAGGGACAAGAATGGGTGGGAAATACTCGCCTCCTGTCATTAATAAAATTAAGATTATAGGTACACTAAAGCTAGCATAATCTACAATTTTATAACATGACAGGAGGCTTTGTATTTGCTGTTGCAACGCTCAGTTCACCAATCCAACGCTGTTTGTGTCGCTGGTATCTATTCCAGGAAATATCAGAGTAATCCTAATTGGACATTCCAAGTACAGATGCCGGTCGACGAAGCATCTCAAATACGGAAAAAGCACCATCCGCTGGTAAATCCATTGTACATGGTGTTGCGACCCGTTTCCTAGCAGTCGGTCCATAAACTGGCAAGCTGACCTATTAGCCATATTCCTGTAGTCGTATAATATCGAAGGCCAATCTCGGACTTAGGGTCGCGAGAAGAACCTGCCCCATTTCTCAACTCATGATCCGTAAGGCTGCTCCTCCGATCGTGCCAGGGTCATTCGGCGATGCGGCCTTGCAGGTAAATCTCCAATCTCAAGGAAAGTCCACCACCAAAATCGAAATAGAAAACCGAGGAGGATCTTCCGTTCCTTCCTGTCCTACCCGGTGAGATGTCTCATCCGAGGATAAATTCATAATGCAGGCAAGAGTGTGGCCAAACCAGCCGTATTCTAAGTGATGCCAATATTCCAAATGGACTGTGTAATCCTCGGACGCAGTAGAGAAAAGTCTCCAAAGGATGTCCATTCAGGGTTCCGAACTGAACTTGTGTGGAGGAAATGGTGGTCGACTACTCTGGGAATAGTGAATCCCAGAATTCTTCAAAGGAATGGGAAAAGCAAACAGGAACGTAGATTTCCATCCAGAAATGCCCTCGCCCAAGATTGAAAGATGTCTGTGTAGGAGTCGGGGCACACCAGGTACCTCCATAAAGTCTCGTAGGTCTCCTCGGCGGTAGTTGAAAAATAGGTTAGCGCGAATCCAACAAAACGGCTCTCGTGAGGGATAAATAGAGCATAGACGGAGGGTCCTCTATCTCCGAACCATGTTCACCAGGTACGCGCTCCGAGGAGACGGGGCAGTCCTGCCATCTTATCCCAAGATCATAATGACCAGGGAAGTCAAGACAACCGGGGTTTCCGGTCTTACCATGTGATCCATACGTACGGTTTTACCTTCAGACCGGGTAATAGGCCTTCCATAATCTTGTTACCCAAGCAAGGCAGTGCCCGTTTGCTCCATGAAGGTCTCTGTATCTCCTGACATCTTGACATGGGAACAAACTGTCTGCGCAGTTTGTTCGTAATGGTCTGGATATCCAAAACAGAAAGCAATCTCTGTATTATATGATGCAGAATATGCCAAAAAAACCTGCACTCTCATAATACCGGAGGGCCATCCGTTAGCCTTAACACCTCCAGGAGTGTGTGTAAATAAGTGGCAGACGCCCCCCGTTATACCTCTGAGTATTTCTTGCGTGTTTTACAGCGGTCCGGATCCAGTAGATCCATTACAGGAGATAGAATAGAGGGATCTAGTCTAAACATGTAATTCTTGCAGGACCAGGCAGTCCTCTAGAACGAAGTCAGTAGCGTGGATGTCAGCTCTAATTGAATGCAGGAGGGACGCCCCTCTATGTAGTCATCAATGTCTTGCACAGGTACAAGCCTGTGTGATGAACAAATGGCCGGCACTGTAGAGCGTTGAGTGTATGAGAGAGCCGCGCTCTCTACTACTGTGATCGCATACCGTGAGAGCGTCCGGCTGCTAGCCTGAGCGGGCCGCACCTGATAGTAACCAACAGCAGAGTCTACATCCGTGACCGGTTCTCTCTATGAGAATGGGTCCTCCCAACCTGTCCTCTGTATCCAGCCCAGTATCTGGTTGAGGACGAGTGAGGGGCTGCGCCCTCCAATAACAAATCAGTATCCGGTTCTGTATGATAGGGTTCGCCCTCTGTTCCTGAACATAAATATACTCAGATCGAGGTGATGGAGGGCCACACCCTCCCGTGGTCCCTAGAGATTCAGGGTGACCAAACTGAAGGGCGCACCAATCATTAATGCCAGCATAAGGCTGAGAGCAATCTTCGGAAACAACGATGGAAAACTATCAACCGACTATCCAGATCCTGTGCGCGTGTGCGGGGTCCAGGTAGACCGTTGGTAGTCTGAGGAAAGCTGGAGACGTTCTCCACGATCCACGAGTGCCCGGGAGGTCGGAGGAGGTCAAGTCAGGCCCGAGCGAAAAGGAAAAGGAAGTCATGAAAAAACAAAAAAGCAACAATTAACGTAGATAAGAGAAACACTCAAATTCTATCTCGGATAGAAGGCAAACAGCAGGCCGGAAGGTAAGAAAAGTAAGTCCCACTGGACAGGGCCTGGAACTAACCTAACGCAGGAAAAAACTACTGAACCTATAAGGATTCCGGGAGGCAGATACAGAGTAGCTGGTAAAGACAAGGAAAAAACACCGCTTTCTCCTGTAGGAGTCTGAGTACCGGTCCTTGCCTGTGCGAAGTTCTCCTTGGAGATGTGCCGTCGCTGGTTTAGAGTAAACCGTGTATGTGTCCGGGGTCTTCATAAGAAACTTTGCCCTTCAGGCATGAGGTTTAGGGCCTTCACCCTTCCCACCATATTCAGATGGCCGTATTCTGGTGTCCTCTTGAACACTATGGCAATGGTGTTTGTCTGGACACCCACCTATCTCCATGTCACTGGTGGGCACTGGGTTTCCCTCAGTGATATTACCCCAGGCCAAAAGGTTCGGTACCAATGGTGTAGGCAGTAGGGCACAGGCCCAGCAGGCCAAACGAATGGACACAGAAAGGTTAGCCAAGCAAATAGTCACAGACATAGCAGGCCATTCAATTAGGCACCGACATAGCATGCTATTCAATGGGGCACAGACATAGCAGGCCAATCAATGGGGCACAGACATAGCAGGCCGTTATAGTGGGCACAGACATAGTAGGCTTTTCTTATGGGCACAGACATAGCAGGCGTTCTTATGGGCACAGACATAGCAGGCCGTTCTTATGGGCACTGGGTTTCCCTCAGTGATATTACCCCAGGCCAAAAGGTTCGGTACAAATGGTGTAGGCAGTATGGCACAGGCCCAGCAGGCCAAACGAATGGACACAGAAAGGTTAGCCAAGCAAATAGTCACAGACATAGCAGGCCATTCAATTAGGCACCGACATAGCATGCTATTCAATGGGGCACAGACATAGCAGGCCGTTCTTATGGGCACTGGGTTTCCCTCAGTGATATTACCCCAGGCCAAAAGGTTCGGTACAAATGGTGTAGGCAGTAGGGCACAGGCCCAGCAGGCCAAACGAATGGACACAGAAAGGTTAGCCAAGCAAATAGTCACAGACATAGCAGGCCATTCAATTAGGCACCGACATAGCATGCTATTCAATGGGGCACAGACATAGCAGGCCGTTATAATGGGCACAGACATAGTAGGCTTTTCTTATGGGCACAGACATAGCAGGCCATTCTTATGGGCACAGACATGGCAGGCCATTCTTATGGGCACAGACATAGTAGTCTGTTCTTATGGGCACAGACATAGCAGGCTGTTCTTATGGGCACAGACATAGCAGGCCGTTCTTATGGGCACAGACATAGCAGGTCATTCTTATGGGCACAGACATAGCAGGCCATTCTTATGGGCACATACATAGCAGGCCATTCTTATGGGCACACTTATGGGCACAGACATAGCAGGCTGTTCTTATGGGCACAGACATAGCAGGCCAATCAATGGGGCACAGACATAGCTGGCCAATCAATGGGTTGTGTATTACCATAAAATTATTATTAACATGTATTTATATAGCGCCTTCCAATTCCGTAGCGCTTTACAGTGGGTATCGAATGAGTAACTGGGACCTCTGAGTACGGGTCCCTAAAAATTGTAGATCCACAGGGCATCTTGAAGTCCTAATATGGAATGGCAGTCACAGATATACACTGAAATAAAACTAAAATCCATATCTGAAAAAAACGAAGGCAAACCTGAAAGTAATCCACCGGCCAGCAGGGCGACAAAAAACGAGAACCGACCACCGTGGGACGGAGGAGGGGCCGCGAGTAGGCGCACTCTCCTCCACCCGGTCGCACCCGGTCGGCCGCCCGCGGCTCTGAGAAGGAGCTGAGAGCGGCGGCGGCAATGTGGCGCGTGAGGCGGCCACGTGGGAGAGCAGAGCGGTCGCCGGGTACTCGCGTCCGACCGCAAGTACCTCGGTTGCCGGTAGATTACAAAGGGGTTCAGGGAAATCAGGAGACAGCCAGAGGCTAGTCTCCTGAAACCCCGATACAACGCATGTAGCCCGCGGAAGAATGGCGGGACAAAGAGAGTGGGGTAGCGAGGGAAGGGGGTGGGAGGCATACTGGAAGGAATCCCCAAGAAACCCCTCAAACCCACTACAGAAAAGGAAAGGGCTCCCCAAGGAGACAGGGGAAGCAACAATTCGAAAGGAAAGAATTCAATCATAATCAAAATATCTACCTACAATAACACATAACCTACATAATCAGGAAGAATTAAATATATATCAGAAATATATAACTAAACACAAAAAATATATAACATATAAATATATAGAAGTAGAAAACATATGATACTAAATATTAACTAAGAACAGCATAACAAAAAAGTAAATATATTAAGATACCAAATATAAATCCTAATAAATCAAAATAAAACCCAAAGCCACTCACTATAAGCAGGAGCCAGTGGTACTCTGACCTGTACAGGCCCCAGGGAGAGTGCGCAGCTTAGCGGACAGGGGCACATGTATGAGTGTGGGATGGATAAAGCATGATTGGCTGTATGCTACATGTGGGAGTGTGAGATGTGAGGAAGTGGGTGGTGACAGATTAGACTGACCTCAGTGCCACTTAGGAGCCGGGCCAGCAACAAGTTTCCCGCCCACCCTCCCTTTGCTGTTTTGGGCCCAGGGGGGTTGTCAAAGCGAGGCGGGGGGGTGTCCTTGCCAAATAAGGGATGGTTTGGTAGATTAGATGAAAAAGGGGGATAATGGCCGGGTCTCATCCTCCCCCTGTCTCTTATGGTGAACCTGGAGGAGGTACCAGGTTGGACGTG
This sequence comes from Pelobates fuscus, assembly GCF_036172605.1. Lineage (NCBI taxonomy): Eukaryota > Metazoa > Chordata > Amphibia > Anura > Pelobatidae > Pelobates > Pelobates fuscus. The sequence goes on along the minus strand of NC_086319.1, from coordinate 86,166,421 downwards.
TCCCCACTGGGTTGTAAGTCGACCAGTGGGGAGCATTATGGGTGGGGAGCCCTGAAAAGGAAGATGTTTTTATTATGCCGGGGGGGGGGGGGGTGAGAGCCTTGGGGAAGTTAGATTGGCAAGGACGGTTTCTTTGGTTACTGTATGACTATATGCAAATTGTTTATGTTAATTTATGATAATTATTATTTCGTTATATGTTAAAAGGAGTTATACAGTATTTGGTTGTGTTAATAAATGCTGTGGCCTGTTTTCTCCAAGAAGTTGTCTGTCGTTATTTGAAGGGGTAAGTTATGGTTTTATGGGGGATGAAGGGAATGCTATCCAATGCCCACTACGTACATACATGTCTGGCTATAATGCGCTGGGTTGTATGCAGCTGTTCTTGGGGGATGAGATTTTTGGAGAGAGAGTCACCCAGACTAATCTGTACGCTGAGCAGTATCTTGCACGCAACCAATAGTCTCTTATCCCCAGGAAAGAGAGATGGAATCCATCCAGTGTGCCAGAATTTAAACAATTCTGGGCACTGACAATGCTAATGGGAATAATTAAAAAAAAACACAATTAGGATGTATTGGTCTAAAAATCACATTTGCCATACCCTCCCCCATTTTTTCCCAGTCAATGAGTAGGATCAGATATGAAGACATACTGCGATTTATGCACTTTAGTGACAATACGAAGTGCCCACCAAAAAGTCAACCGCAGTATGATCTTCTATATAAAATACGCCCTCTTATTGCCGACTTTAATGAAAAATAAAAAAAAAACATTTCTATTGCGGCATCCCTCATGATGTTTGAGGGAAGACTGGGGTTTAAACAGTACATCCCATACAAAAGATCCCGATATGGGATAAAATTTTGTAAATTGTGTGAAAGTGGCAGTGGATATGTGTACACCTTCCATGTATATGAAGGAAGGGATAGCCACCTTAATCCCCCAGGTTGCCCAGATATAGTAGGGACAAGTGTGAAAATTATCTGGGACTTAATAAAGCCATTACTAAACAAGGGATATCACTTGTATATTGGTAATTTGTATAATGTACAATAGTATCCCGCTTCTAAAAATGCTGTACTGCTTCGAGACTGTGGAATGTGGCACTATTTGGAAAAGTCGCACAGGTTTCCCAAAGACTCTAGCGGGGAAAAATAAAATAGGGGAGGGAACAACAGCTCTCTGCCAGAATAAACTGCTGGCACTCAAGTACCACGATAAAAAGGAGGTTTTCATCCTAACCACCATCCATGGTGAAAGCACTCGCAGGGTCACAGTACATGGCAGAGAGGAATTTAAACAGGTGCCAGTCTGCATTCAGCATTACAATCGGCATATGGGGGGAGTTGACCTGTCCGATCAACTGATGCAGCCGTATTTGATCATGCAAAAGACCAGGGCATGGTATAAAAAAGTGGGTATAAATGTAATGCAGACCGCAATCCACAATGCCTTTGTGATTTATGAAAAGGCAAATGCTGAGCTGAAATGCATGTTTCTATCATTTCAATTTCAGCTCATTTCTGGGTTGCTTGAGTGCCACAGAGGGGGAGCATCAGAGGAGCCTAGCAGAAGCATGGAGGCATGTCACTTCTGCTTCAGGATTCCATCAACCCCCAAAAAGAAAAACCCACAGAAAAGGTGCAGGGTGTGTTACAAGAGGGGCGTAAGAGCTGAGATCAGTTATTACTGCCCTGATTGCCCCTCTCAGCCCGGCCTATGTATTGGCCACTGTTTTAAAAATTTTCACACCCAGGCCGAATAAGTAGATCGGTTTTGGGGTGCATTCGAATGGGACTTTTCTGTGTAAAATAGACTGACCGCACAGCCCAAATCTATGGAACTGTTTTGGGCAGGAAAATGTGCTTGTGTGTAATTGCTGGGAGTGTTTTCTGTAATGTACGTGTGTTATTGGTTGCTCTGTAAAACCCTGTGGGCAGTACTAAGTTTGTGGATTGGGAATAAAAGAGGCTGTATGTGCCAGTACAGTTGGTTATGCTTGACCTCAAAACGAAGTGTCGTCTCGTTATTGGGGGAATTGGATTGCATGCTGATTGCCAGGAGTGTAAGCTGATTGTATGCTTTTACTGTTCAGCTGTTTACAGCATTCATATGCTTGAGAGCATTTGAATGCTTCTCCGGTTCGGTGATTGTGGTGTCTGCTGCAGTGCTTGGAGTCCTCAGGAAGCGCTAGGAGCATCCTTCAATGGAGGTACCCAGTCGGGGTGCCCGTCGATCCGTTACACCTACCTAATGCCAAGTGGCTTTGAGAGGTTCAAGACATGGATTTGACTGAGGGGCTGAAGCCACCGAATGGCGTGGTAGGAATGTTAGCCTCTTGGTGACAATTAAGAGCTTCAATACAAGTGGCCATGACAGGTGAGGCCCTGTCTAATAACCTATAGAGGTTGAAGCGAGGCTCTAACTATGAGTTGGGCCATACAGGCAGTGATCTATCCCTAAGGAATGTAGGAGAATATGAGCATAATGAATTTAAGGAAGGTACATAGAACGTACGTACCTGGCTCAACTAGTGTGGTTGAGCTTGAGAATGGATTCTTATAGAGAGGAACCTCTATAAGGGTACACTAATGGGAATGTGTCCAGTATGGAGTAAGTGTTAATGGAGTAAGTGTTAATGGAGATAAGGGACATCAACAAGGACAAGGAACAAGGACATCAACAACAGAGCAACAAGTATAGATAGTGGAATTGAGACAATAAGGGAACAAAATATGTATATAACCATAGTCCCATCAACATGTGGAAAGGGAAGATAATTAAACGTGTTGTACCTATGTGTGAGTTCCCACTGTGTGTCCTTCCATAAGAAGGACCAATAGTGTGTGTGAGAGTATGTTGTACATATATTTTTACTAGCGGGAAACGAACTTTGGAGATCCAGCAAGTGTCTGTGACTGTATGCTAACAGAGGGTGGTATAGGAAGGCCATAATCGTACGTAATTGCCTAAATGAGGGGCCGAAATGGAGTTGTAGGGGAATGCTCGTGGTGGGCCCTATGTAACGTATGAGAAGACGGCCTAGTGAAGGCCGTATGTAAAGACATTTTTGTGGCAGTGTCAGAATTACTATATGATCCAGCACGTAGAATTGTGTTACACAGATTGTAACGTATCACCTGGCACCCCGTCTGGGTACCTCCGTTGAAGGATGCTCCTAGCGCTTCCTGAGTGCTCCATGCACTCCTGCCGACACCATAACCACCGTAGACTCCTTCAGAGAGCAAGACAGGAACAAGCTCTTAAAAGAGCTTAGTAGTGATATAGCAAGAGAGTATGACTAGCATAGCAATCCATTGTAGTGATATAGCAATTCCCCCAATAAGAGACCCATGGGTCATGTGTACGCCACTGACTGCAACATAAGAATGCTATAACATCTCACAATAGAGAGGGATTTGAGGGAGGCGTTTAAAGTATTGGTTATGTATTGTCAACACGTATTAATGTGTTTATCCATTTAGCTTTTTGCCCTCTTTATTTACAGGACTATCCGAACATCAGTCCCAGCACACCACAACCAACTTGTACCACATCCTATTATTCCAACAATACTATTACTCGTCTTATTTTCACCGGCGACAAATATATATATATATATATATATATACATATTATATACACACGTATTATATGTGTGTGTGTGCATATATAAGTGTGTATATATATATGTATTAAGGCCTTTTGGCCTGTAATTGTGGGAGGGGCGTATGACACACCTCTTCCCTACTTAAGGGACACCCCTTACCTGGCTCCATATCGTTCGAGGTCAGCGCTGCATCATTTCCACTTCCGGGTCATCCAGACGCCATTTTACCTGATTACTCCATGAGGTTTTTTAAGCAGAGCTGTGTCAGGAATCCAGCCACAGGCTTTTCCGGCCTACCACCTTCTTTCTTCAATCCATCGCCGTGGATGGTGTCCAAGTGACTCACAAACTGTAAGTCAACCTACCCGTTATGCCAGGCATCAGTCCCACGGCACCATGCACGGGTCAGGTCCTCACTTTACGGCTGCATTTTGTCTAAGTCTGTTCTAAAACCATTGCATGTTCATGCATATCATTCGTTTAAACCCCCTACCGGTCTTTGGGTGTACTACAGGCTTCTTAGACATTATCGCATTTCATGTACAAACCACTGCATTTTCGCCTACACACTGACCCCTACCGGTCATTCAGTCTACTACAGGCTTCTCAGACATTATTGCATTTCATGTACAAACCAACGAACCACTGCATTTTCGCCTACACACTGACCCCTACCGGTCATTCGGTGTACTACAGGCTTCTCAGACATTATTGCATTTCATGTACAAACCATCAAACCACTGCATTTTCGCCTACACACTGACCCCTACCGGTCATTCAGTGTACTACAGGCTTCTCAGACATTATTGCATTTCATGTAAAAAACAACCTTGCTTCATTTAAACGATTGTCATTTCGGTTTGTGTTTTCTGGTCGGCACTTATTCATAGTATATTCTATGCACGATTGCTGTTCGCATTAAAATGCATACGGTTAAGCTATTCATGCTAACTTCTGTTTCCCTTCATACTAAGATTCGGTTATTCTGCTATGTATTCACATAGATCTTTTTCGTGAGTTACATTTCATCATTTTATGTATTTACATTTGGTTAAAAAGTTGCTTGGTTAAATAGACAGACCATTTTCATGCTATTTTTAAGGTATCACTTATTACATCAAGGGTATGAAACCAGCTAACATTTCTGTATAGACATTGGACTCCCACGCTTACTGGAGTTTTTTTTATAATTATCCATTTCATTACAATTAAATCAGCCTACGTTACAGGCCTCATTTCTTTGTTGTTAACCATGACACAAGGATTTAATTCCTTTTCATGCATACTCGGGTTGAATCACACGTACTGATCCAACCAATCATACGTTTCCTGCACAGTTATCGGTTAAACTTTAAAATACTTATTTTACACGATCTTAGGTTGTCTATTTTGTTTCAGTTTGCTTATTATATATATATGGTTTTAATAATAAGTTATTTTATTTTACAATGCAGATATTACATGTATATTACTGTTATGGTTAGCCTACATTACGGCTCCTTTTTCTGTCATGCTCGTACGACATACCACGAGTTCAAGGACACGGTCCTATTTTCAAAGAGTATAATGGAGATATGATGTTATTACAACCATGTACATTACGATTACATGGCACTAACTATTCAGGCCATTTCTTATCATACTCATACGATATACCACGAGTATATAAGAACACGGTCCTACCTTCCACAGAGGGTTTCGGGTTGAATCACACGCATTGGTTCAACCACTCATACGTCACGTTACAACATTTTCTGCATAGATTGTCATTTCACATAATTTCACATGGCATTTACAAACTCAGGCCTTTTCTTGACACACTCAGGCGACGTAACCCGAGTATTCAAGAACACGGCATATACGTCTCACAAGACTTTCGGTTTTTGAATCACACGTTCTGGTTCATACATTCATACGTCACTTTACAGCAACATTTATGATTCTGCATATTGTCACTTCACATTAAAAAGTCCCTTGCATTCCCAGATCAGTTTAGTGACATGCATATCATCTGATCACCTTCCATATATACACATTACACGGCCAATCCCCTGCTGCCAGGTATCGGACTCAGCGTAACGCTTGTCACCAAGCATGGGCAGTCATGTCACTATCATACTCATAGATTTTACACCTCCCACACATACTGCTAGAAGCCTAATCCCAGCCTATACAGATTACACAGGTCTCACAGGATCCATTCTCACTCGATCCCTTTTTAGGTTTATCCAGGTTTTCATACCTGTCGAATCTCAAAACTTCATACATACTACCAGGTACGTAAGCCTGCTCACGTTGTAGTTCACATACGTTTCATTCTTCTAGGCCATAGAGTACTGGCAAGTTAGGGGTATAGGCCCAAATAGGTACCTCCCTTCTTGGCATTTCTGCCTATCGTTTAGTGGTCCGCGAGGCCAACACCCCGCCTCAACGTTTCGGAGGCAAACGCCTTCGGGCCACACGTGAGTAAGCCGCCTCGCAATATTATAGAGAGGGCCTCACCTGTCACTCCCTCCCCCTGTTTTCTTTTACTATCACTGAGAGGCCTACGATTCCTGCCACTACGACGGGTGGCCTCAATAACCCCTCGCGCCAACTCATAGACAGAGCCTCTCATAGCCACTTGGCAACTAGCAGGGCCTCACCTGTCACAAACAAGATTAATTTTTCGCCTTTCAGGCCTAGTTAGCCTGCCAGTATCACCCCTGGGGAATCGGTCACTACACCCCTTACCATGGCTGGGTCGGCCGCTGCGACCCCTCCAGCACTGGTTGAGTTGCAATCACTTTCTCCAGCCATCTGTTTCAGGGCACATGCTAAATCTGTGTCCAAATAAAATGTATCCCAAAACTATACTTAACATCAATAAACATTTCTGTACTTACGACATTACTGCCACATCATCCATCTAGACATTTGGTGGAATTCATTATCTCGGGTCTATCAGAAGGATTCACACAGGCCTCATACACATGCCTTCCGGAATCCTGGAATGTCCTAATTTACAATCCGCACAACAAACCCTACAGCGGTGGAGGCACTCATAGCCAGGAAGTGGCAGAGGACTTCTTATGGGGGCCCTTCCAGTCCCCTCCGTTCACCACATGGCGGACAAACCCCATCGGTATTGTCACGGGGAAATCTTCTCACAAACAGAGACTTATCATTGATCTATCAACACCTCACACCTCTGCCACTCCTAGTCTGAACTCCCTCATACCCTCTGAGGAATTTTCACTGCAATATTCCACCATAGATCACGCCATTACGGCTATCATGCAGGCAGGGGCCGGAGCATGGCTCAGTAAGACTGATATCACAATGCTTTCAAGTTACTGCCTATCCACCCTACACTGTGTCACCTGCATGGTATCAAGTGGGCAGGGAACTACTATTTTGCTCACGTTTAACATTTAGGTTCCAAAGTAGTCCGGCCATTTTCGACGTATTCGCCGAAACCCTATGCTGGTTTTATTAAATATAGCCAGATGCCCTACAGTTATACATTATCTGGATGATTTCTTACTGGTCGAGGAGAATATTTCCCCTCCCAGTAGCCTAAAAGAAACCATCAGTCTATTCGAACAGGTGGGTGTCCCAGTCTCCTCCACCAAGACTGAAGGACCAGATACCTTCATCACATTCCTGGGTATCATACTAGACTCAGCCACCATGCAAGCTAGCCTGCCACGCCCAAGGTAGAAAACATTCTGATCAACATAATCTCTACATACAACTCGGTACTTGCAACCGCAAGAATTAGTCTCTGCTTGGGTCACTGAATTTTGCCATTCGCATCATACCTCAAGGCCGGGCTTTCATCTCACAACTCCTTTACATGTTTCCCACTTTTAGACATGATGGACACAGGTCACCCCTGGATACCCAAGCCACGGCAGGCGTAATTATGTGGAGAAAATTTTTAACCACCTTGAATGGTAAAAGCATGTTCCTTCCAAAATTGTCTGACTCCTCACCTACCATTTGGTCAGACGCGGCGTCTACCACAGGTGTTACAGCATTTTTTCAGGAACGAATGGCTTTGGGGCAGCTGGCCTTCAGAAGTTCAGGACCTGGAGGGTTTTTACACTACCTCAGCTCTGTTTGAGATATATCCCATCATGACGGTTGCCGTGGCATGGGTGCATTTATGGGCAGGTTCGTCTGTACGTTGCTACTCAGACAACCAAGTAACTTGTCACATTATAAACAAGGCCGATCCAAATCACTGACTATTATGAGATTCTTGAGGAAACTCACTTGGCTGGCTGCATGTCATAATTTTCTCTTGTTTTGTATTCATGTTCCAGGTGTATGTAACACTGCTGCTGACAATTTGTCTCGCTTTAATTTCCAGGCTTTTCGTCAAATACTCCCGTCAGCCGCACTCACAGCCATGAACACCCCACTATTCCACCATCTAGTAATGGACTAGATGCTATTATGCAACATAGCAGAACATTGTCCCAATTAGCACTGTCTACTAATACCCGGGAAACTTACGATAGAGCTTTCATTTGATTTAAAGATTCCTTTCTGAACACAACATCTTACAACCTTTCATCGTGACATCCTGGTTGGGCTTTGCTTCTTTTTGCCACCTCAAACTCAAACTATCAAACAACACAATCAAACCATATCTGACAGGCATCCAACATCACATGCTAACTTTACAACCAGACAAATCAAGTGTCCTCCTACCAATTAAGAACACCCTTAGGGGTATTCAGAGATCCGAACCCCCACGTACGGCCCAGAGGCTACCCATAGATTTCCATATTTTTAAAGACTTATACAATTCACTAGATTTAAACCCTTTGCCAACAACACAAACCTCATCGTTAAAACCGCCATATACGTAGCCTTGTTTATGGTTTCTTGAGACCAAGAGAATTTACCGCCATCAGCACAACACAGTCCACTCACATCCTACTTCATTCACACTTAACAAAACACATGGACTATTATATCTTGACTCTGCCTCACTCCAAAACCAGTCAACATGCATTTTCAGTAGAGGTTAAGTACTATCCTACTCACAACAGGTGGAGCCCCGTCCAACTACTGGACTCATATACCCAGCATAACAACGAACCACCATCTCAACCACTTTCAGTCTACAAGGTTCGGTACTCACTACCACCACCTTTATGACACACGTCAGGTCTTTACTTGCACAGCTGGGCCTCAAATCAGCTAACTATTTGGGCCACTCCTTCCGCATAGGAGCGGCCTCCACAGCATCCAGTGCAAACATTCCAGTTCATGTTATCAAGTCACTAGGGCGCTGGAAATCATCGGCTTACTCTAGATACATACCTAACCCGGTACAAGAAGTAAGAAATGCCTTTCAAGACATGTCTGGTTAAAGTATGTATATTGCTGGTATGTAATAAATTTGATTTTCTACTTTTGCCCTCTTTATTTACAGGCCTACCTCATCGTCGGTTCCGGCACACCACAACCGACTTGCTCTTTTAATACCATCAGTGTTTGTATCTTCTGTACTATCATGAGCCCTTAACACAAGTATTAAGGCCTTTTGGCCTGTAATTGTGGGAGGGGCGTATGACACACCTCTTCCCTACTTAAGGGACACCCCTTACCTGGCTCCATATCGTTCGAGGTCAGCGCTGCATCACCCTCCCACCCACTCCTCATTATTAACTCCTTTTCTCTTTACATTTCTTCTTGGTGGGCCCTCTTTATTTACAGGCCTACCTCATCGTCGGTTCCGGCACACCACAACCGACTTGCTCTTTTAATACCATCAGTGTTTGTATCTTCTGTACTATCATGAGCCCTTAACACAAATATATATATATGTATATACATATATTTCCTGGCCATATCCATGGCAGCACAACAATGGGTAGCGCCTCCCTATCCCTAATTAGACAGGAACAGAATTAAATCAGGGGTATAAATACCCCCTCCCACCAATGAACCCTTAGTCTTTTTTTCCTGTCCTATCCCTATAGGACTCCAGTCAGTATAGACTGTGAACTTACTTTTTTCTTTTGGCTTACCTGAGGGTCTTTACCTTCGGCCTCAAGGGAGTTTCAGCCTCTCTTCCTTGGGAAGTCTCCAGTACGTGGCCCTGCGCAAAGGATAACCCCCTGGAGATGCTCCTTTAGTGACCGGGAGCCACTTGCAGTGACCCTAGGGGTAGCAAGGAAAAAATTGCCAATAAGGAACATTCCCTGCAGTAACCAAGCGGTAGCAGGAAGTGGCAGAAGAACCTCATCTTCAGAAGATTCTTCTCACCTCTACCTGACAGGAACAGTAAGTTTAAATGCATTTTTTATGTATTAAATTACTTAGGGCTGTCAGGTTTCCCCCTTCCACCTCTTTGTGTATGTGCCATTCATTCTCCTTCAAAATAAGGATTTTGTATTTTTTTTTTTTTTTTCTTCTCTTCCCCTTTAAAAGATTAGAAATTTTACCGGCTTGCCGCCATCTTGGCGGCGTCCTCTTGGTGCTCTGCGCCTACGCGGGTGCATGCGCGGTCCGTCAGCCGCGTCATGCTTCTTCCGCGCATGCGCGGACCGGTGGCTGCGTCTGTAGACGTTTCCGCGCATGCGCGGATCAGGGGCGCGTCATACGGTCTTCCGCGCATGCGCGGTGTAATTGCGCATGCGCGGGGCGTTCTTCTGGGTTCGCGGTGACGTCATATGTGACGTCATTCGCCGCCTTTAAAAAGGCGCCGAAATTGAATTTCTTTACCTGTTTCAGGTTGCCTGGACACCTGGGAGCTCTTGCAGCATCTTTTGTTCCAGTTTTTGTTCATTTATTTTCAAGCCTCCAGTTTTCTGTAACTCAGGTATGGTTTTATTTCTTAAAGGCACATCCCCTTTTTTCACATATTGAATTTTTATACTTTTTTGGGTATAAATATTTCAATTCTTTCCTATGTTATAACAGGGAAGATGGACAAGTCTTTCTCATCGGACTCTGAGGCATCCGTCCATAAACAAAGGTCACAATCTAAATGTTATAGGTAAGCCATCATCATTATTTTTTTCTCTCTCTCTCTCTCTTTATCTATACCAAACAAATTAGTGCCTGGTTTAATTGTATTTCCCTATTATGACCGCTCTACGGGAATAAAAGAATCCTGAACTTCCAAAGGCAAGTCGCCTATGAAGAGGAGATGCGAAGCCTGCAGCAACAAACCACTAGAAGGCAAACGTCTCTGCGCAGAATGCCTGTCTACAGCTGCTAGCACTTCTACTACTGCCCCTACTCCAGATATGATGGAATTTATCAAGCAGGCGGTCTCCCGGGGCATCAGAGAAGCTGGGAAGTCCCACAAGAGAACCAGATTCGCTGAATCCTTCGGGTTTCCTCAAGAGGAATCCTCAGATGAGTCCATGGACTCCTACAGGGACGGGCTGTCTTCTTCAGAGGAAGAATCTTATGCCCCAGAATTCATGGAGCCTGCTCAAGTTGATCATTTAATATCCAGAGTTCGCAAATCCTTGTGTCTCAAGGAAATATCCTCAAAGCAACCTTCTACTTCCAGTAGATTTTTCGCTGATCTGAAGAAAAAGAGAGCCACATTTCCAGCTCATGAGACAATCAAGGAGCTGATTCAAGACGAATGGTCTAATACTCGCAGAAAACTGACATCTCAAGGCAGAGTTGCTCGTCTTTATCCATTTGAGAGGAAAGACTCCAGCTGTTGGGATTCGGCTCCTAAGGTAGATGCGGCCGTAGTAAGACTGGCCAAACACACTACTCTACCGGTTGATGACGCAGGCTCATTTAGAGACCCTATGGACAGAAAAATTGATCTGAACCTCGCCAAGGCTTACATGGCTGCTGGCACAGGCCTCCATCCAGCAGTCGCTCTCACTTCAGTTTCCAGAGCTTTAAAGATCTGGATGGAGAATCTAGAAGCAGACATCCAAAGAGGCAGGAGCAGATCCAGTCTTCTGGACAGTCTAAACGATCTAAAGCTTGCAGTAGACTTAACTTCTGACGCTTCGGTGGATCTGGTTAAGGCCTTTGCCAGAAATATGGCCCTCTCCGTTTCAGCCAGAAGGGCTTTATGGTTAAGGTCCTGGATAGCAGATACCTCTTCGAAATCTAGTTTATGTGCCTTACCTTTCCATGGCGACATGTTGTTTGGGAAAAACTTGGATGACAGTATTAAGAGAGCTGCCGAAGGCAAAAGAGCTTTTCTTCCACAGGATCATAAACCCAGAGGTTCCTTTCGATCCAAACGATACCCAGACTATTTCTACTTTCGAGATGCCAGATCTTACAAGCCAGGAAGAGAGCATGGAAGACCCCAGCCTTGGAGAGGTGGACAGTCTTCTACCAGAGGCGGTAAGTCTAGAGGTGCTTCGTTCCACAAGAACCCCAGATCTTTATGACTGGTCCCCCCCCCCCCCAGTCAATAGGTGTGGGGGCACGTCTGTTACTCTTCCAAGACGCATGGGAACTATCCACTACAGACAAATGGGTGTTGGATATCATAAGAAGAGGATATCATTTAGAATTCTTCAGACCCCCTCCAGCTTGCTCCTTTCAAACGACCAAATGGCCAGGAGACGCAGAAAAAAGACAGGCCTTAAAAGATTTCATCTCGACACTCCAGGAAGGAAATGCCATCATTCCAGTTCCCCAGCAACAGCAAGGTCAAGCGTTTTACTCTCACCTGTTTCTCACCAGAAAAGCTTCAGGTGGTTGGAGACCTATCTTAGACTTAAGCAGACTAAATCAGCATCTCCTCATCCGGAAGTTCAAGATGGAGTCTATTCAATTCATAAAGGTCGTTTTTCCACACCAATGGATGATTTCTATAGACTTGGCAGACGCTTATTTCCACATCCCCATTGCTCCAGAACATCAGAAATTCCTTCGGTTTGCGGTGGAACAAGGGCATTTTCAATTCCGATCCCTGCCGTTCGGTCTCAGCACGGCTCCAAGAACATTCCCCAAGGTCTTGGTTGTTTTAATTGCGGAGCTCAGGAAAATGGGCATAGCCATTTACCATTACTTAGATGTCATCCTCATCCTGGCAGAAGACTCAAATACCCTTCAGACCCATGGGCAGGTTTGTCTACGTTTCCTACGCCATCATGGTTGGAAGATAAACGAGAAGAAGAGCCAATTACAGCCGGCTCAGGAGATGAAATATTTGGGGGCCATATTCAACACACTGTCCGCACAGTGCGACTGTCTCCAGAAAGAGGTACGAAGTTGATGAACAAGGTCAAAGACATGTTGGCATCCAATGTGACCTCAGCAGAAAGATGCATGAGCCTGTTAGGAACGATGTCCTCCACCATCGGACTGACAAGTTGGGCCCAATGGAGGATGAGGGTTTTCCAGAAGAATTTCCTCCTACAATTCAGAACGAGAAATCCACTTCAGCCTATCAAGATTCCCCCTCACGTCTATCAATCTCTGATTTGGTGGTTACAGAAGAAATCCCTGTTCCGAGGGTTTCCATTGGGGAACGTCACATGGACAGTTATTACCGCAGATGCAAGCCAGTGGGGATGGGGTGCTCACCTACAACATCAGTTTATCCAAGGGAAATTGTCCTTTCCAGTAACAGAGACTCCCTCCAACCAATTATAACTTTTGGCAGTTCTAAAAGCTCTAGAGGTTCTTCTGCCCCTCATTCGCTTCAAGTGGATCAAGATCAGATCAGACAATTCCACTGTAGTTGCCTACTTAAACCATCAAGGGGGAACAAGGAGTCAAAAACTGATGTCCATTATGAGGCCGCTAATGTCCTTCTCCCAGAAGCATCTAGCGGGCCTATCAGCGATTCATCTTCCGGGAGTCCAGAATTCCATAGCAGATTACCTGAGCAGAGTGGAATTAGATCCAGGGGAATGGAGTCTGTCAAACAAGGTGTTCGAAGACATCTCTCAAGTATGGGGCATGCCACAAGTCGACCTAATGGCAACACACAAGAACAGGAATGTGAAGCGCTTCTTTTAAAAAAACTTCGATCCCCAAGCATCAGGAAGGGATGCTCTTTCAATCGATTGGGAATTTCACCTAGGTTACGCATTCCCTCCTACACCCCTCATCTTTCCCCTTCTGAGACGATTGAGGCAGGAGAAGGTATCCATCATCCTCATAGCCCCCTTTTGGCCTCGCAGGCCATGGTTTCCTCTGTTGTTGAGCCTTTGCAGTGCAGACCCCTGGCAGCTTCCGAATATTCCTTCCCTTCTATGTCAGGGTCCTGTCCTCCACCCAGACCCTGCCTCCCTCAAGCTGATGGCATGGAAATTGAAAGGGAAAGATTGATCTGCAAGGGATTTTCTCATGCTGTCATTGATACTCTACTACAAGCAAGGAAACGCTCTACATCTTCCACTTACTACAGAATCTGGGACGTTTTTTCCTCCTGGGCTGCATCCAACCACAGGAATATTCAGTCTATCTCCTCCAAGGAGATTCTTGAATTTCTACAATCCGGTCTTGATAAGGGTTTAAGCTACAATACCCTGAAGGTATATATATATTTCAGCTCTTTCGGCCCTTACGGATCAAAGATGGGCCTTGAACACAGACGTGATCAGATTTATGGCTGCAGTTTTAAAAATCAAGCCTCCTATCAAGCCCTTCGCCCCACCATGGGATCTTCCCTTGGTGTTAAAAGCTCTGAGCAATTCTCCATTTGAGCCTCTTGAATCCATCTCTCCTCAGTTAGTCACCATTAAGACGGTTCTATTGGTGGTAGACGAGTGTCTGAACTCCATGCCTTATCAACTAAAGAGCCCTTTACAGTTTTTCATAAGGACAGAGTTATTTTACGGACTGTTCCCGAATTTCGTCCTAAAGTGGTGTCAGCTTTTCACATTAACGAAGAAATAGTACTCCCTGCTCTTCATTCGGAGGCTTCTACTGAGGATGCTGAACCTCTGCCTTCTCCGTTAGATCTTGTTCGATGTCTGTCTGTCTATCTACAAAGATCTTCAGCCTGGCGGATCTCTCAAAGGCTATTCGTCATCCTCAACGGTCCCAGAAGTGGGCTTCAGGCTTCTAAGATGGCCATCAGTAGATGGATTGTTGCCGCCATCATTCAGGCTTACCATGCTTCAAAGATGAAAATTCCTGATGGGCTCAAGGCCCACTCCACGAGGTCCCTTTCCTCATCTTGGGCAGCAGTAGCTAATTTGTCACCTGAACTGATTTGCAAAGCAGCCACTTGGTCTTCTCCGAACATGTTTATAAAGCATTACCAGATTGACGTTAAAGCCAGCCACTCAGACTCTTTTGGCAAATCAGTCTTATCCGCAGTCTACTCTACTTGATTAATTTCTATTGCACGTATGTTTTCTAATACACCAGCATTTAAAAAAGTCTGTGTTTTTTCTTTATTCCCTCCCTGGGTTATTGCTTGGGTATTACCCATTGTTGTGCTGCCATGGATATGGCCAGGAAAGATGAAAATGTATCCATACTTACCGTCATTTTCCTTTCCTGGTCATAGGCCATGGCAGCACTTAGATCCCGCCCTGGGATATTGCTGTTAACAAAGACTAAGGGTTCATTGGTGGGAGGGGGTATTTATACCCCTGATTTAATTCTGTTCCTGTCTAATTAGGGATAGGGAGGAGCTACCCATTGTTGTGCTGCCATGGCCTATGACCAGGAAAGGAAAATTACGGTAAGTGTGGATACATTTTCATCTATACTTATATATATATATTTGGGAGTCTAGCCAACTCCTTGGTTTTGCACCCCTCCCTGTCACAGGTGCCTCATCTCAGCTCCCTATTTAGCCTTGTACTGAAGAGAGCCTCAGAAGGAATTTTTTTCCCAAGTAAGTGGGTTAATCTCATAAGAGCAGACATTAGACTGTGAGAGTAGGACCTGCCAAAGATGGGGTACATTGACGTTGTGGCAGGCTTATGCAATGTATGATCATATAATGTAACTAAATCCCCATTATTTTTTGCCTAGATAAGGTGTTTTTAAAAAAAACTTTTAAAAACTAATACAATCTGTCAACATTGAAGTTGCTGTTTAGTAGATAGGAGAGTGCGCTGGATCTTGTGTATTGTTTATTGTATAATATGGCCCCCAGCAGCACCCCATTTAAGCATGTTCAGGTGAGTGCAACCACCCCCCATGTCCCATAGATATATATATATATATATATATATATATATATATATATATATATATATATATATATATATATATATATATATGTTAAGACACCCCCGTTTAGTTCACCTTCCCCTCTCACCATATCAATTCTCCGTTCGTATAAATTATAATCCACGAACCATAACCAGGGGAAGCGGTAATCTCCTGAACGGGATCCGTGAAAGGACTCCAACTCCCGAACAGAACTCCACGAACCGCCGCTAATAGCCGAACCACGACATCCACCAAGCGGCTTACGTTTCCAATAAGCAGTCTCTAAGCGTAAATAATAAATCCCCCCAATAACGAGACAGAAGCTCCGCATTGAGGGTCAAACAGGATCTGGCTTTACTGTGGGCTACCTGCCCGTATTTATGCAGGTCTCCCACTTGGTGGACACTCCCCTAGGGGACCAAATGGAAGACTGAAATTACAGTAGCACAGGAGGACATTCCAGACATACAGTCACAGGCTTTTCCCACAATGCAATATGGTTCCCTCCCCTCTGCCCTGGAGATAATTGGGAAGAAATACAATTATCTCCAGGACAAAGACCCATCGCCATTTTAATTCCAAAACCAGAAAGTACATAAAAATACATAACTTTATAATAACTGTACATTTCACATCCACATCACATATCCCCAGATAGTCTGGATCTGAAGGCATATTATTGGCGAATAGCGCTCAGATCCCATACGCATAGTTCAATCGCCATGGAGTCAAAGTTCCTACAGTCTTTCGGTATGCGATTGACTCCATGGGAAGGCTATCTGGGTTAAGTCCTTTCGTCGATGGTAAAACTCCCGAACAGCCAGTGTTCGTACACGTTCGTCGAGACGGCCAGGTGACCCGTTGTTTCAGCGGTGTTCGGCAGAAAGAATGTCTGTTTTTAGTTCTATGAAATCAGAGCCGAACACCGCTGGGCTTTCGTGCGTTTTAAAATGGCCGCTGCCTCGTGGTCGACATACGAACGACGGCCACCCTGAAGTCGGTTTAATTGAGAAGTGTCTGCGGTTAACCACAACATTCTAATTGGGATCAAGAGGTTAACCAGCAGCACACTTCCATCCTGGGTGGCCATCCGTTCGGTAGCTTTATTCGTTGAAAACAGTCATTCGTATGGCTGTGCTATTGGAAACAGCCATTTACATGGACGTGCAGGAAATAGACGAATCCACCACAATAGGCAGACGGATGGTTCTGTCACAATATATATAAATATAAATTATATATATATATATATATATATATATATATATATATATATATATATATATATATACACACAAATAGCGAGGGCTTGCACTCCTGGTGTAATCCTGTGGTGCCCGGTGCTGGTCTGGCAAGGATCATGTAGACATAGCAGAAATGACCGCACTCCAAGGAGTTTATAGAGATTTTCAAATAAAATGTAACTTTTATTCAATCCATTTAAAAAGTCAACGTTTCAGCTCCCACATGGAGCTTTCATCAGGACAAAACATAACATTGGTATAATATAGATATATAAATTGAAAAAGAAAAACATTTATAAAAAAAAAAACGCTTACTTTGACCAGTATTTGTGACTAAGTGGCTACTAAAAAAGTCTGGAAATACCCCATTTGAAATACTATGATGGGGTTATTTCACATTCCTGGGCTACCATATGGTCTCAAAAGGCAACACAGAACCAGCAAACCAATCTGGCAAACTGAATTGGACAAGCCCTATATTAACCCTGTAACTGTACCTGTACTTACCCTCTCTGGGGGCCGGGCGAGGTCCTCTTTCCAAGCCACGCGCGGTCCTGCAACTGCACGTTCACGCATTCTTTGGTAGATTCTGCTGCTCGTCAAAAGGTTCAGGCTGACAAACATCGCAGAGCGGCTCCATCCTATGTTGTGGGGGATAGGGTTTGGCTTTCTACTCGCAACATCCACCTTCGTGTGCCTTCTATGAAGCTGGCTCCCCGTTTTATCGGTCCTTTTCGTATCTTGCATAAAGTTAATCCTGTTTCTTATGCCTTGGATCTTCCCAGTATCCTGCGTATTCCTAACGTCTTTTACACCTCCTTGTTGAAGCCGCTCCTGTGTAACCATTATACCCGATATGTTCTTCGTCCTCCTCCTGTTTCTGTGGAGGGTCATGAGGAATTTGAGGTGGCTGCCGTGCTTGACTCTCGTTTTCTCCGGGGGTTGCCTCCAGTACCTGGTGCATTGGAAGGGATATGGGCCGGAGGAACGCAGTTGGATTTCCGCTGACGCTGTTCACGCTCCTCGCCTTCTGCGCTCCTTCCATTCTCGTTTTCCTGCCAGGCCGGGTCCTCCCCGCCCGGTGGGTGTGTCTTTGGTGGGGGGGGGTACTGTAGCGGTACTTAACCTCTCTGGGGGCCGGGCGAGGTCCTCTGTCCCCGGCACGCGCGGTCCTGCAACTGCACAAGCCGCGCGCGGCTCATCCAATGGGGAGATCCGGAAGGCATGCACTGACCGCAAGACGCGGCCAAGTGACTCGCCTGGCACTGGGAGCGCACTGCGCATTTTGGGCGCACTTTTAAAGGGACAGTGGGAGCCGAAATACAAAATGGTCTCCCATTGGCCCATGTTATTCCACATTCCCCATACACTCACGTTTTGGGGACGTGGATATGACAGGGGCCAATCAAATTAAACACTAAGGTATTTATACTCATCTTTCCCTTCGCTCCCTGCCCTGTCGTGGTTTCTGATTCAGTTCCCTGTAGTGCTTGCTTCGTCTATTAGTGGTTTTTTGTGCTTGACCTTGGCTTTGTACCTGACTCCGTTTTTCTCTTTATCCCTGCTTTGTCTTGTTCGCCGGTTTCCTGACTCCTGTGTACCAGTCCTTGGCTAGTTCTTGTTTTCGCTGTCTCTCTGTTCCCTTGACCTCGGCTCGTTCTTGACTCTGTCTTTTCCCTGTCTATGCCGAGTCCAGCCATTCTAAGGCCCAGTAAGACGTATCTTTTTTATCTTGTTTCTCGTTGGACTAAATCTTGCGTGTTGGGGTACACTACCGTGACAGTAACCTTCAAAAACACCTTAAAGCCTTTATGTAACGGCCAACCAGAGTATCAGAAGGGTGTATGTCATTAGAGACGTCCTTTTCCCTTGGAAAGAGCGGTGCTGCAGCATTCTCCAGATGTCATCTCAGCCAAACAGGTAGTCGAAGGTGTAGTAGAGCTCTTACAAGAGCTAGTGATTAGCTATGAAGCAGGTTCCCTACAAGCACGAGACAAGGCTACATCTTGAGCAGAATTGATCTTTAATGGGCCACACTGGTCTTTTATGCAACTTTTCCCAACAAAAGTGACACCCAGGTGGACCTAACTGGGCACAGGGACATACAGTGAACAACCAATAAACATAGAGTCAGACAATGAGACACTCCCATACATAACACACAATCCCTCCCCTCTGCTTGGGAGATAATTTACTGTATCAATTAAATTATCTCCAAACAAATAAATTAAAATTTTTATACATGTTCTGAAATACCGGAAGATCATATCCGAACCCAAAAAAACATACATTTTCTGATAACCCCGACCTAGGGAAACAACATGTTTAAAAATCATCCAAATCGGGGGGTTCAAAAGTTAGATGGAAATCCCATTTCTGCCCTGCCGCACACGAGGCACCTGCCCAGAATAGTTCCATTAATTTAGCTGGTGCGGCCGGTTTCTTTCGCTCAGAGTAAAATGTCGAACAATAGTTCACATAGTCTCAGCAGTGTTCGGGACATTGAGTGTCCGAAAATAGTTACAGACAATCGAAGACCAAATCCCGCTGGATGCATTTGATAAAACAAGATGGCAACCGCCACGTGTTCGTGCATACGAATCGACGGCCACCCAGTGAACCACTTAGAACGTTGGGGTTGCGGTTTGGCATAGTGTCAAATAAGTCAATTGACTGCACACGACTGTCTTGGGTGGTCGAAACGTTCTATAAACTGTTCAGTATACGAACAAATTGGGTACAGTTTGTTCGTTTGAATTCGTATGACGGTTTAGGTGAAGAGTATTGTAACCAAAAGTTCAGAATAATAACAAAATGATAGATCCAACGAACAGGGCATCAGTTACACTGTACATGGAGGGTATTGTTATACTCGGGAGACTTTGCTGAACACAAATATGAGTGTTTAAAACAGTAAAACTTATCACGACAATGAAATCACCAGTAAAAGTGCAATTTTTGTGTAAAAAAAATGCAAAAAATTAATAAAAAATACTACATTTGGCCAGCATTTGTGACTAAGTGGTTACTACAAAAGACTGTAAATACCCCATTTGGAATACCCTGGGTTATCTACATTTGAAAATGGTATGCCATGATGGGGTTAATTTTCATTCCTGGGCTGCCATACGGTCTCAAAGGCAACATAGGCCCAGCAAACCAATCTGGCAAATTTCAATGCGCAAACATGGAAAAGGGGAAAGCCCTACATTTGACCCCTGTAAGTTTGCAAAAACCCATACAAACGTGTACATTGGGGGCACTATTGTATTTGGGAGAGGTTGATGAACACATATTTGGGTGTTCTTTGTCAGTAACACATAACAGGAACTGGAATCCATGCCTAAAGTACAATGTGAGAGAAAAATAACACAAAAAAATGAGTACCCAAAAGTTTGACAAAGACTGGTGGTAAAATTAGTTCATGAAAAATGTTAAAATACCACTATTTGAAATACCTTAGGGTGTCTACTTTTCAAAAATATATGGTTTGATGGGGGTAAATACATTGGCCGGCTTCAGAAATGTCCCAAATAGGACATGGGTGCATGATGGTAAATTTCCTAGTTGGAAAACTGGAAGGTGCACCCTCTAAATAAGGTCTTTAAGCCCCCAGAGAAGCCGACACTCCTATAAATGGGTGGTATCACTGTACTTGGGAGATGTTGCTGAACACATATTGGGGTGTTCTTTGTCTGTAACCCTTAAAGTTCTCAGTATATGTATTGTTAAATTGCTGTGTGTGTCAAAGAAATCACCACATTTTTTTTTTTTTTTATTTGGCATTGATTGGTGGTAAAATGGTTGCATGAAAAGAGTTAAAACACCCCAAGTTTAATACCTTAGGTTGTCTTCTTTTAAAAAAAAGATATACATGTGAAGGGTTATTCAGGGATTCCTGAGAGATATCAGTGTTACAATGTAACTTGCATTAATTTTTAAAAAAAAAAATGGTTTGGAAATAGCAAAGTGTTACTTGTACTTAAAGCCCTATAACTTGCACAAAAAAAAGCCAAGCACATATTAACATTGAGTATTTCTAAACTCAGGACAACATTTTGAAACTATTTATCATTGGTGTTTTTTGGCGGTTGTAGATGCGTAACAGATTTTGGGGGTTAAAGTTAGAAAAGGTGTTTTTTTTGTTTTTTTCATCATATTTTATATATTTTATAGTCAATTAAGATATGATTAAAATAATGGTATCTTTAAAAAGACAATTTAATGGCAAGAACAACGGTATATAATATGTGTGGGTACAGTAAATGAGTAAAAGGAAAATTACAGCTAAACACTAACACCGCAGAAATGTAAAAACAACCCTGGTCCCAAATGGTAAGAAAATTGAAAAGCGGTCTGGTCACTAGGGGGTTAATAAG
This sequence comes from Pelobates fuscus, assembly GCF_036172605.1. Taxonomy (NCBI): domain Eukaryota; kingdom Metazoa; phylum Chordata; class Amphibia; order Anura; family Pelobatidae; genus Pelobates; species Pelobates fuscus. Next base: position 86,145,065 of record NC_086319.1, on the reverse strand, counting down.
CATCAAGGTGTGTTATTATTACACAAAATAGGCTTATACATTATCATGCGTGATTCAAACAGTGATACCTTTGCTATATCTTAAGTTGACTCTCTAACAGCCTCTGATATAGAGCCTTCTAGTTATGGTGCTACAATCAGCATTTTAGTTCACAAACAGCATATTCTTACTGATTCAACCAGCCCATCCTGGCTGCACCTCTTTTTCCAATAATAATTAAGAGGGATTGGTATGAACAGCTTCGGTGCATTTTACAATGAATGATAATTCCCAGTGCCCCCATAGAAATGACCTTGTATGACAGGTTATACAAGAGTACAGCCCCTGATAAAGCCAGGGGCTGAAAGGTTTTTAGAAAATTACACCACTGACCAGAACATCTGTGTAGATGAATCTAATGAGATTTACAGTAAGATTGCTTTTTAAGCAATATATTCCACCTAAACATTCATGCTATGGGTTGGAATTGTATAAATTGTTTGAATGCAGTACAGGTTATACCTGGATATTTTGCATTTATGAAGGTAAAGTAAAGTTATTCAACCAGGCAGCCCTTATTCTGTGTTCACAAAAGGCAAGACTGTGTCTAGTCCTACCCTTACTGAACAAAGGCTACCATATATAGATCGACAATTATTACATAAGCAGAATTTTTTTTATTTTTTTTTTTTAATTCTTTATTTTTGTTGTGCACGGAATAACAAAAAATGCGTGCAATGCCACGATAGCAGTTACAGGCGATTAAAAAAAACATGTATATGTTAACAATTGCATGGCATTTGGAAAAAGGCACAATTTTTATGATGTGTAAATAAGCTTAATACACGCTAACTTTGTATGTCTGTTGTAGAGGTTCACGTTATGATCATCAGGCTTAAGACTGCAAACATACAGAGAGTATATACTAATAATTAAGAATTGTTAAAAATTGCTTAGCTCGCTAGAGTGCCCTGTTTTAATGGCTTAACCAAAGTTTAATCAAGAGTGTCAGACAGGGTTACAGAGGAATAGTTAAGGGCTCATCAAGCTTAAGTAACTCTTGCTGCCTTAGGTCAGGGAAGTCTGCAGTGCTATAAATCATAAGTTGAAAAACAAACAACATTGAGAGACCTATAGGGGTACATTGAGCCTGGGTTATCTTCAACAATGCTGGGTACACCTGATATGGTAAAACAAGTCACTGCAGTATTGACCCCTCCTGAACTAGCATGAACATTTGAAGTGCAGTAAAATAATATAGCTTAAGGCAACAGGCCAAAATCAAAATAAAACTATCAGAACACAGTTACAACTAGTTATCATCGGTTCCCAGCCGCTTTCCTTGCAGCTTGATGTGCCGATTGGGTAATAAAGCCGTTGTGGGGTTGTGTAAGTCCCGGGTGAGAGAGCATGCTAATGTGGGAGGCTGTGTATCCCAGTCTTCATGTCCCCGCTGGTCCCCTTTAACCTATGCCTTCAGGGGTTTCTGTCCCGCACGAGGGCTCACCCTTCTCAGCTGTGCAGTCCGAGTGTGTCATAGAGGTGTTCAACCACCAGCGTGGACGTTGGCCGCTTTCAGGGTTCCTCGGGATGCTTGCCGGTGCTGTATGGCCCCTGCTCGGGCAGGTAAGTCGGTTCTTGCCGGTCCTTATAGGTTGTTGCTCTTTGGTTGCTGTTTTTGGTGGGGCTGGCGTTGTCTTGTGCGGTGCAGTGACCGTTGGAGGTCGGCTACGCTTGTGTGTCCCTGTCGGTAGGATGGGACGTCGTTTTCGGCGCCATGTTTTGGCGCGCTTAATCTGGGTGGGCAAGCCAGTCGGGCAGGAGCGGTACGATGGTGTCATGGGTGATTTTGCGACCGGGACTTGTGTAGTGTACAGACGGTCATTTAGCTTCTCCCAAAATGCTGCAAATGTGGCCTCTAGCCTCACCAGGATGTCGGCTTCTTGAATTATTTCGATTGGCTTACTCGTGTGTACCGCCATCTTGGGTATCGCCGCTTGTAGTCTGCTCGAGGGTGTCGCCGCTACCTCTGTTTCGTCCAGGGCTGCGGTCGTCCAGCTCGGCAGGGACCGGGATATCCCCCACCGGTCCAGGGGGGGGGGAGGACAATGCAAGAGTGCTCCCTCTTCGGCCAGAGAACCGGGAGAGCGGCCGCCTCTCCACGGCTCCCACCCGTGTAGGCCGCAGTCTGCGATGTGGTCGGTTCAGCCACGGAGGGTCTCACAACGGGTATCCCCCGATGCAGCATGACCCCCTGAATAGGGTTATCGCTATCCACAGCTGGTACGCTTGGGTGGTCGGGCGTTATCACCCAAATCTTGGCCTCAGGCTCAGGAGCTCTTAGCAGGCACGTCTGCTTTGCTTGGCAGGCTAGCTCCGCCCCCAGAGGATTTTGTTTTAAAATGTATTTTTCTTTGGTAGCTAACATGTGGCAAAGACCGAAAAGAAAATGCAAAGCCCTCAAACCCCCAGAAGCTGACAAAGGGCAAAAATTATACAGGCAACACATCAGCAATTTGCCATAGTGAAGTGCTGGCCCTTTGGTACACTGAGAAAAAAGATATGTACATGCTGTCCACAATGCATAATGAAAGTGCGCTTCGAGAGAAAGGATGCACAAATTTAAAGTGCTTTGTTCAGTATATCTGATATATACAGGGTAGAGTAGATTTGACTAGTAAGTGTATACATCCATGTCTGGTTTACTGAAAGACCAAAACCTGGTACAAAAAAGTTGCCATATATTAACACGATGGCAAAAAAACAGGCATAGAGAAGCCGTAGACTTTTCTTGAATTTACACTTAAGATTTTATCGGATATTTTTTTAAACAGCTCTCTAATACTCAGACATTTGAATCAGAGGATGTCACGAGTCTTTATGGCAAGCACTATCCTTGTAGGACCCCTCCCCACAGCCTGCAAACATCACCTAGAATGTTATAATAAAGACGTTCGGAATGCCTTTAGCCACTCTTTCCCTCCCTGATGATCTCTTCCTGGTTTCTGTTACAGACTATTCCAGAGTCTACCATACAGAGCTAAACTCTGTAAGTAACTTGATTTGCTGGCTATTCAGGATTACTGACTATAACTTGTCCTAATTACTCTTTATCATCTGCCTCTACCACCTTTGGCCTCAATTGTATATTTTAGATAAGCTTTCCAGATAATTTTTCTGGAAAAAACTTTAAATTGATTTCATATTTAAAAAAATATTTTCATTTATGTGTTTTTATATATGATGTATTTTGATGTTTTAATCTTTTGAAAAAAACAATCATAAAAGTTTATACAAAAATATTAAATCATTTTAAAAGAGTATCCATAAATATAATATAACAATAAAGACCTTATTAGCTTGTTAACCCCGTAAGGGGTTGTCATGACATGTCATGATTCCCTTTTATTCCAGAAGTTTGGTCCTTAAGGGGTTAAACAAGCTACTAATGATACATGATGTAGTGGCTACACAAAAAAATAAAAATAAAATCAAAATACGCCCTTTGTATTACCCAAAGGGTAAAACTGAAAAAGAAAAACCTCATATTTGGCCCGTAACTTAAAAAAACAAAAAACAGAAAACCTGTACATGGTGGCATTGTTGTACTCATTGGACATCACTGAATACAAATATACGTGATTTATTCTATTCACACTTGTAAGAATTACGATATTCACATTAAAAATAATGTAATACTGTACCTATAAAAAAGTAAATTTTCCTAAATTCTTACACTTCTTTAGATTTTATTTCGATTAAACTATGGTTCATTTATAAATAAGAGACACACAAAGGAACTGGAAGGAAGTAAGAGACACACAACGAGGGGTTTAAAAGACACACAAGGAGGGTGTAAGACACACAGGGGAAAATGGGGGATAAGATTATAAAACAAAAAGGGCATAAGATACACTAAATGGGAAAAGACATTCAAAAGAGGGGATTAGAAACACAAAAGCAATTTAAGAGGAGGGTTAAGGGACACACGTGCAGATGCATTTTTGGGGAGAATGGGGGCAGTAAAATGCATCTACGCCTCTGTAGCTAAAAATACTTGCACCAGCCCTGGTTTTTGTTCAGAACTTGGTCAATTGCCTCTGAGATAATTCCCATTCAGGGCCGGCGCTACCATAAAGGCAAATTAGGCATTCGCCTGGGGCGCCGACCTGCAGGGGGCGCCCACCGGGATTTCTGGGTGGGCTGCTCCTGTGGGTGGGCAGCGGGCTTCTCCTGCCTGGGGTCGGAGCGCTGGGTAAGTGGCTGTTTAGCCACCCCCCAGCGCACCCATATCCTGTGCTCCCTCTGCCTCTCTGTTGCTGCAGTGCCGATCATCTGCTCAGGGAGAGGGGGATCTGTAGAATCCCCAGAACCCGAGCAGAGCACTCTGCTTCCTGCAGACAGGGAAAGCCAGGATGTAACCTGGGCAGTATGTGCATATGGATGTATGTGTTGGGCAGTATGTGCGCATGGATGTATGTGTTGGGCAGTATGTATATAATGGGCAGTGAGTGTGTATGGTTGAATGTATATATTAGGCAGCGTGCGTGTATGGTTGTATGTATTGGCAGTCTGTGTGTGTGTGTGTGTATGGATGTATGTATTGGCAGTGTGTGTGTGTGTGTGTGTGGATGTATGTATTCCTGTGTGTACTGAATGTGTGTGTTCATATTGGACAGTTTCTTTTTTTCCCCCTAAATGTCTGCTCACTGTGTCTCTTCTAAAATGTCTCCTAGTCTGTATAGGTTTCCTAAAAACCTCAACAATCTCTCTATCCCTTTCCTTATTGCCTTCCCGGTCTGTTCCCTTTCTCTAAATTTATCACTGGTCTCTCTGATTTCCCTTAGACACTTAGGAGTCTATTCACTAAAAAGTGATTTGAAAAAAGTTGAGATGACTTTATACAACTCTTCTGTTTTGGCCTAAATGTTTCAAGTTATCTTTCAACCCACTGTTTAATAAATAGGCTGGAGAGAATATGTGGCATAGAGTGAGCAGATAAATCATGAACATAGAGACTGCAATCTTTTGGAAACAGACACAAAGGAGAACGCTGGGGATAAACGCTAATGAGAGAGATTGGGCACTATGGAGGAAAGGGACAGCTGATCAGACCTAATTAAAAAACAAATGGCAAAATTTATACCATTTAGAAGAATTTGCCAACTCCGCTACTGTCACAGTTCAGCTGTTTTTGCTTAAACTATGCAATTCGATTTCCAATTCACTGAATTCATAGTTTAGTGAATAAACTTCTGAGAGAGTGTAGTTGCATTCAAGAGGGGGCGGCAAAATTGATCGTTGCCTAGGGCGGCAAGAATCCTTGCACCGGCCCTGTTCCCCTTTAGGTATGCTGTGGGTGTGGCCAGTTCAGTATATATACAGGCTGCCTTCCAGTTGTTTTAGAATCCATACAATTACTACGGCAAGTCTGAGTAAGTGAAGATATAGCAAAATCATGAAGGCTATGTACTTAACTTTGCTGGCTGTTGTCCTGCTTTCAGGTGAGTAAACTGTTCATTTATATGCTATATATACCAACAAAATGACACCTAATATTATGATACTTGGGGACAAGAGCTCTGAATTACATTGTAGCAAATAGAAATATACTAACTTCACCTAGTTTATTAATGTGGAGGTAAATGTTAAAGTATATTCATGGGGGTCTATTAACGGAAGAAAGTGCTGTTTTGTTCTTTTTGATCCACATAATGCACAATTTAGACCAGGTTGGTCAAACTGAAAATTATATTGAGATTCCTTGAGGTCTTACCTAACTTGGCTAATTTACCCTAATGCAATTTGGTTATGAAATACCAGATTTTACTAATTACATGACGTAAAGTCATGATTTTATAAAGGACACGGAGGCGAATATTATGCTTATCTCTTTCTTTATTATACCTCAGCAGCAAAGAGAAGGTATAAGATATTCATAGAAAAAAACTCAATAAGAACAGGTTCTCAAAGGGTTAACATAACATTCTACCCTTAACCAATAGGAACAGTCCTCTTGTCCATAACCACCCATGTGACCTTTCCTCTCCCTCTTTCTTTGGTCATGCCGAAGCTGGATCATCATAACTTGAGAAGAACAATTTGGAAACTTTATCCCTTGTAACGAACTCTTCTATGCAACTGAACTGTAGAAGTTATCCGTATGAACTGTGCTGACAACTGGTCATCTGAAGGTTTCGATATCTGATCTTCAAGCTGAAATGGGATAGAGAAAAGAAGTGGTAAAATATGGTCTCGCAACTGTTTGCCACATTGGTGTTGTTTAACTCTATGTATTCGTTATCTGTACAGATTAACTTGCCTGTTGTATGTGCTATGGTATGTAATATAACTTATGGTACATAATCGACTCGTATCTAGACCAACTCAACCTTACCTGCATGTCAGGATATATCGGGTGGGCATACAATTCTGTCTTACAACTGTTTTGAAATGACATACTTACCGGGTGGGCGAATATTCGCCTCCGTGTCCTTTATAAAATCATGACTTTACGTCATGTAATTAGTAAAATCTGGTAATTTTATTAAAGGACACGGAGGCTCATATTATGCTAGTTCAAAGCTGTGCAATGACTGTCGATGATATGTGGTCTGTAGGGTGAAAATAGTAATCCTTAAAGGTGGACTCACGGGACCAATCCGCCGTCCGCAATAGGTCTTCCAACCTGCATCCCAAAGTGAACGCTTTGGACGCCATAGCTCCCCTGGTGGAGTGTGCGCCATATATGGACGTGTCTATATTAGCGGTGGTCATTATCCACTTCACCCATCGGGCTATTGTTACCGAGGATACTGGTTGGTGTGGCGTGTTGATGGCCAAAAACAGTTCGTGGTGTCTCGGATTTCTAAATGCCTGTGTCCGTTTTTCATATTCCTTCAGGCAGGCTATTGGACATAGGTTTACGTTATGAGGGAATGCTGGGTATGATATTGATGAAATCGTCGTTTTGGTACGTCTGGAGATGTTGAATGTTACTTCCGTTGGGGTGAACGAGCGTGCATCAACGTCTAGTGCCCGAACATCCGAAACTCGTTTGCATGAGATCAGGCAGAAGAGCATGGCCAGTTTCGCTGATAGTTGCTTCAGTGTGAGAGAAGAGTTCTGTGGCCATCTTTCTAATAAGTTTAAGACTAGATTCACGTCCCACACTGATGTGTATCGGGGTTGTGGGGGTCTGGCAAATCGAACCCCACGTAGGAGTCTGCACACCAGTTGGTGTTTGCCCGCTGGGGATCCTTCCCAGCCTTTGTGTCCAGCGGAGATCGCTGATCTGTAAACGTTGATCGTCCGATACGCCAGGCCTTGGTCGTATAGGAGTGTGAGAAAACGTAGCATATAATTCACAGAGGCACATACGGGATCCACTTGTTGTTCCATGCACCAACCACTCCAGGCGTTCCAGGCCCTACTGTAGGATCTCCGTGTTCCTGGAGCCCAGGCTCCCGCCAATAGTTCGAGAGTTGTCTGTGGAACATCTGGTATGACCCAGGGTCCCCTGAGAGGAGCCACGCTAGCAATTTGAGTTGACCCTGCATCACCAGTGGATGTGGATTCCCTTCGGGATCCGAAAGGAGGTGTGGATGCTCTGGTAGCAATCTGGGAACATCTATGGACATCTCCATGAGTGAAGGGAACCAAGGCTGTGTTGTCCAGAATGGTGTTATGAGGACCATGGACGACCGCGAGCGGTCGAGGTGTACCAATGTTCGTGCCAGTAGAGTGAATGGAGGGAAAGCGTATAGTCTTCTGACCGGCCATGGATGGAGGAATGCATCCGTAGCTACTGCTTCTGGGTCCGGTCTCCAACTGAAGAATTTCGGAAGTTGAGTATTCAATCTCGACGCAAACAGGTCCATGTACATCAGGCCCCATAATGTCTGAAGTTTTAAGAACGTTGCGCGGTTCAGGTGCCAATCGCTGGCATCCCGTAGGTATCTGGAATTCCAGTCTGCTACGGTGTTCGAGAGTCCCGGAATGTATTCGGCTTGAACTGATATGTTGCGTTCCAAGCAAAACTGCCAGAAGTCCGTGGCTAAGTCTGCCAGGATTTTGGATCTGGTGCCGCCGAGGCGGTTGATGTATTGGACTGCTGATATGTTGTCCATCCGCAAAATGATGGAGCAGTGCGTTTTGGGACCCAAGAGGCTCTTCAGCGCGAAAGAGCCTGCCATAAGTTCCAGGCTGTTGATGTGTAGTGCCTTTTCCGGTTGGGACCATCTTCCTCCCGTGGAGATAGGACCACAACGCGCTCCCCAGCCCCGCGTGCTGGCATCGGATTCTATTATGCAATCTGGGGCGGTGCTGAAGATTGCTCTGCCATTCCATGCTTCCATGTGCTGGAGCCACCACCTGAGCTCCTCTTTGGCTGTGTGATCGAGTGGCACGGAGTCTGAATAGGAGTGACCTGATTGTAGTTGTGCTGTTTTCAGTCTCTGCAGGGCTCTGTAATGTAGGGTGCCCGGGAAGATTGCCTGTATGGAGGCTGAGAGGAGTCCGATTATTCTGGCTAGTTGTCTCACGGTGAGCGTTGGACGAGCCAGCGTTCTGCGAATCTCCTTCTTGATAGTCTTGATCTTTGAACGTGGTAGGCTTAGGGTCCCTTGGACTGCCTCTATAGTGAATCCTAGGAATTCCATGGACTGGGAGGGGATTAGAACCGATTTCTCCCAGTTGATTAGGAATCCCAGATTGTGAAGGAGGGATAGTGCCCAGGATAGATGTTGTTGAAGTAGAAGAGCATCCTGTGCCATGATCAGCATATCGTCCAAATATATGATCATGCGCACCCCTCTGCTGCGCAGCAGTGCCACTACCGGTTTTAGCAGTTTTGTAAAGCACCATGGTGCTGATGAGAGGCCAAATGGTAGGCACCGGAACCTCCATGTCTGTTGGTTCCATTGAAACTGGAGGAGGTGGTGACACTCCTCTGCGATGGGGATGGTGAGATAGGCATCTTGGAGGTCCAGTTTGACCATCCAATCCCCCAGCCGGAGAAGGTCTCGTAGGCAATGGATCCCTTCCATTTTGAAGTGGTGATATCGTACGAATGTATTGAGAGGGCGTAGGTTGATCACCGGCCTCACGCCGCCGCCCTTTTTGGGAACCAAGAACAGGTTGCTCAGGAAGCCTGGGGAGTGAGGCGCGACCTGGTAGATCGCGCCCTTCTCCGTCAGTGTTCCGATTTCCCTCGACACTAGTTCCCTGTCTTGGGGGGCAAACACCATCTGCCTTGGTATAGTGTATTGTATCGGGTTTTGCACAAACTCTATGTGGTACCCTAGCACTGTGTTGAGGATCCAGGCATCGGACGTGAGTCTTTGCCATGCCCCGAAAAATTGGGATAGTCTGCCTCCCACATGTGTTATACCAGAATAAGGTAGGGGAAGAGAACTTACCATAAGGCCGTCGGCCGTATGTTGCACCTCTGTGTCCTCTGGACTGCCATGATCTGCCCCTGACAGGAAAGAAGGGTGTAGGATTCCTGGCTTCTGTCTGTGGGAACCTGGATGTAGTGGGGCCTCGGTAGCCCCGGTAGGAGCCCCGTGATGAGCGGCTGGACAGACGGCCCCGATGTCTGCCAGCCCCCCCAAAAACCTTTGGTGAGAACACTCGTTTGAGATTTGTTTGCGCCTTGTCCAGGGCTGTAAATGTGCTCACATAGGTACCCAACTCTTTCACAAAATTGTCTCCAAAAAGGAGGCCTTTTGCCTGTGTACCAGGCTCAGATATGGCCATGTTGACCAGTTTCGGGTCGATCTTCATGAGGATCGCCTTTCGCCTCTCTGTGCTTAGCGCAGCGTTGGAATTGCCGATGAGGCAAATAGAGCACTGTGCCCATTCTCGAATAGCCAGGAGGTCTACAGGTGTGTCACCTTAAAGTGCCGCTTCGACCATATCGAAGATTTTTGCGCTGGGGCCCAAGGAGTCAAGCACCTTGTCCTGGCAGTGGCGCAGCGAATAATCCAAACCCTTTTTGGCCTTCCAGCCAGCTTTGCCCAGGAATTGGGCAATTTTTGGGTCCACTTCTGGTGTGGCACAGGCCATATCAGGGACCGTCGGGCGTGGACATTCCGCCCTTAGCTTGTTCCTGGTATTTTTATCCAGGGGTTTCCTAATCCTGGCCGCAATATACTGGGCCACATGGTCAGCCGGAAACCATTCGGTAGACCTAGGATGTTGTAGGTCGTCCGGGTTAAAGAGGGGCTCGCCCTGAGGGTCCAGGATGATGGAGTCATCCTTAGCCGCCTTACCCGTGTTGGTAGGGTTTGCTGCCAGGCTGCGCTCCGGAGAGGAGTTCTCCGATTCAAAAGAGTCTATTTCTTCAGACTCGTTCAGTACCTCCTCCAGTTCCGAATCAGAGTCGGATGTCTCAGTTTGGGCTTTTGCCCGTTTCCATTTCCTCACCGTTTTTGCCCGGTGGGAGGCTCGTTTACGTGGGGGCCCCACGTCCTCATTAGTGACAGGGCGCAACCTGTCCGTCATATGTGTTTTGGAGGTTCGTCTGCCCACGTGGTGGGTCTTTTCAGTGGCCTTGCGACCGGTGAGGGAAGCAGGCTTGTCATCTTGGGCCTTGGGGTGGAGGCCGCTAGGGTTGTGATTAGACGCCAGGATGGCGTTACTAATGGACTGTGTCAGGTTGTCTGACATTGCCCCCATAGCCGTGTATATGGCCTGTGTGACCGACTTGGCCATGGTCGCGTCCAGGAGCGTATGGAACTCCTCTGAGTTCAGCTGCTCCATGGAAGCCGCGTCCTCTCTCTGTGGTGAGAGTGGGCGCGTGGCAGGGGACACCTGGAGCTTGGTGTTCTTGCTGGCAGTAGTAGGAGTGCCAGTCTCCTGGGCTCTGGGGTTCAGCATGCTAGATATATAGGCTGAAGGGAGTGAGAGAAATTGTGTAATATTCAGTTTGCACAAGCAACTGAATAACCACAGAGTGTATGTGTAACTATTATGAATGTACACTTAAACTGTATATATACACAGAATTATTCACCGAGTTTCCTGGTACAAGAAATTCTGATTAATGTGGCTGGCTAGGAGTGATAGGACAAGGCACAAGCAAAAGACTGTCAGCTTACCGAGTGTTCCCTCCGGAATGGCCGCAAGGGAGCACTGGTAAGCTGCAAGCCCCAGCCAGCAGCCAATCCGCGCACTCCCGCCCGCCCCTCAGATCACAGGAGGGCGTCGGGAAAAAGGCGGGAAAAATCCTGTCAGCCGTTAATGGTAATGGCTGCCGCTCTGTGCGGCTGCCAATGCGCATGCGCGAGCGTTTACCAGCCGCGAAACGCTCGCGCCGGAGAAAACGGTCGCGGTGAGCGCTCAGGGGGGAAGGATGGGATATGGAACGGGTAATAAACTACCCGGAGCGGTGAGGGAGGGGGTGGGTTTACCGCCTGAAGCGGTAAACCGCTGAGTGAAGAAAACTCCAAAGCGTGTTGACACGCTGGCTTAAAGGGGTATACCTAAGGATGAAAACTGTGTGGAAAAATACATAAACAGTACATAAATTCAAGCAAATTAAGCAATAAAATTCCTCTGACTAGAGAGAAGAAAATTAGGTGGTACTTAGCTGAGGCAGCAGCAAAGAAAGAGGGAGAGGAAAGGTCACATGGGTGGTTATGGACAAGAGGACTGTTCCTATTGGTTAAGGGTAGAATGTTATGTTAACCCTTTGAGAACCTGTTCTTATTGAGTTTTTTTCTATGAATATCTTATACCTTCTCTTTGCTGCTGAGGTATAATAAAGAAAGAGATAAGCATAATATGAGCCTCCGTGTCCTTTAATAAAATTATTTATTTTTAATGTAAATCCCTTATTTCAATATGTTTTATTGACTTTTTTTGTAATTACCTATAAGTAAGCAAGTTCCATTCATCTGTGTATGATGTATTATTCTATAACAATGGTTTGTCCAATGTCATTTCACCTTGATACTCTTTATACTACACTTAGTACCTTGGAAATGTGCTGGAATTTACAATGTGAGAAAAAAGCTCAATAAATTCAAGTGTAAAAAGAAGAACAAAAAAAATAAAATAAAACACTGAATGGAAATACAGTGCCAGGGAACAGAAGACACTGTTACACAAAAAAAGTCCTGTGCTTTAGAATTTAGTATCAATTGACTTCTAACCAGAAAAAAAGGTCCTAAACGTAAAGAAAAGGAACCTAAATTGTTGGAAAATCCCTTAACCCCTTAAGGACACATGACATGTGTGACATGTCATGATTCCCTTTTATTCCAGAAGTTTGGTCCTTAAGGGGTTAAAGGAGTATATTGAAATAAATGGACCATAGATTCAAAACATACAAATGAAAAATTATTATTTACATACTACTGATAAGATAGTGAATAGCCTGATTCCCTTGTGCACCGAAAAATAAGAAGAGCCCATTATTGAAAAACAAAAACAAAATAAAACGCTTCTCTACTTTTTCTCTTTTGTTTTTCAATAATGGACTCTTCTTATTTTTGGGTGCACGAGGGAATTAGGCTATTTACCTTTTACTTAGTTTATCTTAGAATCATACTAAGATTATGCAGTGGCATTAATTAATTAGTAAGCTGGTTGGTCAGTGAGGCAGCAGAGCCAATCCCTCTATTCATAATACGACTAAGCAGGGTTTAGGTTTCCTAGCCCACGATATATTATATAATTCTCTTTACCTTCGGTTCAATTAGTGTGTAGGGATCTTATACCCCGAGGTATAGGAGTTTTACTCTCTCTTTTTTTTTTGTTTGTTCTTTCTGTGAACCTTAGTCTAGGTGGGGCAAAATGTATTAGGGATTATCTGGTAGGCTGTAGAAATATCTTTATTCCTATTTTTACTAATATAGGGTGGTAATATAGTGGCGTACATACCACTGTCTCAGGGGTTGCAGCTGCGACCGGGCCCTTCACTTCAGGAGCTCTGACCGCCTTGCAGACCCCTGCGACCGGGGACCTGCCGCCATCTTTTGAGGCCCTGGCCCGCGTGGCAATCCGCCGGGGCCGCCGTTTAAGGGGTTCATCGGGTGGCCCATGCTGTTAGGGCCACCCGATGGGTATGGATTGTCTGTGATGACGTTAGATGCTGGGAGAAAGTGACTGTTAATTTTTAGATTTGAATCTAGTTTGGCTCTTTTGACCTTAATTTTAATATCCCTTAGTGTGTTTCTGAAAATAATTTACATGTATTTATCTGTGAAACTCACCAACTTGCTTCTGATGCAATACTGCAGTTGAATAAATAAATATTCCTTGCTTTCTGCAGGGTCTCCATTAAGCTTTATTCAAAGCATTTCAACAGCAGTTAGCAATATGATGAAAACAGTTCTTAGCTGGTAAAGGTGTTACAGCAGAGTAGCAGATAGGCTGGGATGTCCTCTTTCCAGGTGCAGAATGTTCTTTCTTGGTAAGAGAGCATGCACTTTTAGGTGGTATGTGCACTCAAATATTTAATTATATTATCATACATTCTTACAATATATAAACATCTGTGTCCTTGTGCCCTCATATTGTCTATTTCACAACCTAATTTAAATGTTTTTGTTCTTTTCTGGTTTCTTCTTTTAGCCCTGTAGCCTTAAAGGAACACTATAGTGCGTGGAAAACAAACTCGTTTTCCTGGCACTATAGGGTTAATAGGTCCCGCCTCCCTCAGGGCCCCCCTCCCGCTGAACTGAAGGGGTTAAAAACCCCTTCAACCACTCACCATAAACCAGCGCCGGGCTCCCTCGGTGCTGATGACCTCTCCTCCCTCTGCCGACATCAGCGCCGAATGCGCATGCGCGGCCAGAGACGCGTGTGCATTCAAACCCGCCCATAGATAAGAATTACTCAATGCTTTCCTATGGGGATCTGTAATGATGCTGGACTCCGCGAGGATGTCTGGTAGACAGCCACTAGAGTCTGGATTAACCCTTCAATGTAAACGTAAACTTGAGAAAGACGCTTGATTAGAAGTCCTCATATCCTATATAAACTGTAGTTGGCTAAGCACCTAATGAGATATTAAAATGATCTAAGGCAACAATGCATTAGAACTCAACTTGGAAAAATGAAAAATAAATCTACCAACAAAATATTTTATATTTATATAATCACTAGTTAAGTGTTTCTTTCTGTTTGATCATCTGCATCTCCATGCAATTTGACTGTATTTTCTTTCTACTGGGTAATACATCCCATCCCCCTTGTTAAAAATTATAATGTGACACCACTAAACAAGCTCTATTTTATTTATTTATTTATTTACTTACTTACTATAGCAGCTTTGGCACTTCTCTATACAGGAAGACATAAGGGGAGCGGTACAGGCATAGATTTTGGTAAAGGGAAATCCTGCCCTGGCACAAAACTGTGAAACCTAATCATAAATCTGATAAACCTCCTATTCCAAGTATATTAAAGTGCATCAGTCAAGCCTTGCATGACTTAGTATCACTTTAGTGAGTAACACCAGGAAAGAGATTCTGTTTTATGCTCTTTGAAGTCTGAATGCTCTTAGTCCAAATTAATAGCAATAACACATGACGTTCAGGGACTTTCAGACTTTAAAATCCAGGCAGTGTTTGCAGGATTTATTAACATCTGGATATTGAAAAACAGTCTACAAATTACCTTGCATGTAGTCTGTACAGATACCACTGAATGACTCATATCTGGAACTGCACTGTAGAGAGAACTGAGAAAAAGCTCAGATTCAGCAGAATTGGTCACTATCCAGCTGCATATTCAGTTCTACTGCATTTACACAGATTATTTGAACTGAGTTTGTAGGCAGATAGTGGCCAAATCTAATGCAAGCTTAAAGATTGCAAATAAATCTATAATTAGCTATCTGCTAGGAAAAAATAGTTTTTATAAATGGGTACATCAGGGTTCAAAATGTAATGTCCTAATCTACTATAAAGGACTAAAAGTTAACTGCCATGGCAAGCCTTCATTAACTTGTGTAGGTGTGATTTATAGGCCCCCAGGAAAAATAGAAGAGTTAGATAATCTACCAGTTGAGGAAATTGCTAAAATGACAATAAAGGGGGAAGTTATCATCATGGGTGGCTTTAATCTTCCTGATGTGAATTGTAAAACCAAAATAGCTGCTTGTGCCAGGAGTCTCTAAAACAAGTCGTTGAGGAGCCAACTTGTAAGGAGGCCATACTAGATTTAGTGTTACCAAATGAAGATTTGGTATCTGATATTACTGTAGGTGAAAGTTTAGGATACAGTGATCATCAGTCAGTGTGGTTTAATATAAGAACAGTGACTGAGTCACACCACACAAAAACAAACGTTTTAGACTTTAGAAAAACAGACTTGTCTAAAATTAGAATATGTGTAAAAGAGTCATTATCAGACTGGAGCAATTTAAATGGAGTCCAAGGGAAATGGGATTATTTAAAAGTTGCACTACTAAAGGCAACAGAAAATTGCATTAGGCTTGTCAGTAAAAGCAAAAAATTCAAGAAACCACTGTGGTACTCCGCAGATGTGGCCAAAATAGTAAAAAACAAAGAGTTAGCATTTAGTAATTATAAAAAAAACAGAGTGTCTATCAGATGATCTATCAGATTAGGCAGAAAAAGGGTAAGCAAGTTATAAGAGCTTCCAAATCACACACAGAAGAGAAAATAGCACAGTCAGTAAACAAAGGGGACAAAACATCTTTTAGACACATAAATGAGAAAAGGAAAGTAAAACAAGGATTAGTTAGATTAAAAACAAAATAAATAAGGTATGTATAAGAGGATAAAGGTCTAGCTGACAGCCTCAATAATATTTTTGTTGGGTATTTACAGATGTAAATGAAGGAAAGGGGCCTCAGTTAGGAAAAAGGACAAATGAGTCATTTGTTACATGTGAGTTTACAGAGGAAGAGGTTCTATTTCAACTGTCAAAAGTAAAGACAAATAAGTCTAGGGCACCTGATGGAATACACCCAAAGTTATTAAAAGAGCTTAGTGGTATACTCGCAAAACCATTAACAGATTTATTTAACCAATCATTGTTAACAGGAGTAGTCCCAGAGGACTGGAAGTTAGCAAATGTTGTGCGTATTCACAAGAAAGGTAGTAGGGAGAAGTCGGGCAACTATAGGCCAGTAAGCCTTACTTCAGTAGTGGGGAAAGTAATGGAAACACATGGATTTCAAGATCAGAGACAACATAGGTTTACTTCAGGAAGATCATGCCAAACTTATCTTATTGATTTTTTTGATTGGGGAACTAAAATACTAGATCAGGGTGGTGCAGTAGACATTGTTTACCTAGATTTCAGTAAGGCTTTGGACACTGTTGCACATAGAAGGCTTATCAATAAACTGCAATCTTTAAGTTTGGATTCCAATATTGTTGAATGGGTAAGGCAGTGGCTGAATGACAGGCAACAGAGGGTTGTAGTCAATGGAGTATATTCGAAGCATGGGCTTGTCACCAGTGGGGTACCTCAGGGATCTGTACTTGGACCCATTGTCTTTAATGTTTTTATTAGTGATATTGCAGAAGGTCTTGATGGTCTTTTTGCTGATGATTCTAAGATATGTAACGGGGTTGATGTTCCAGGAAGGATAAGCCAAATGGCAAATGATTTAGGTAAACTAGAAAAATGGTCAGTTGTGGCAACTGACATTTAATGTGGATAAGTGCAAGATAATGCATCTTGGACGTAAAAACCCAAGGGCAGAGTACAGAATATTTGATAGAGTCCTAACCTCAACATCCAAGGAAAGGGATTTAGGGGTGAATTTTTCTGATGACTTAAAGGTAGGCAAACAACGTAATAGTACAGCAGGAAATGCTGTCAGAATGCTTCGTTGTATAGGGAGAGGTATTAGCAGTAGAAAGAGGGAAGTGCTCATGCCGTTGTACAGAACACAGGTGAGACCTCACATTGGAGTATTGTACGCAGTACTGGAGACCGTATCTCCCGAAGGATATTGATACTTTAGAGAGAGTTCAGAAAAGGGCTACTAAACTGGTTCATGGATTGCAGGATAAAACTTACAAGGAAAGGTTAAAGGAACTTAACATGTATGGAGCTTGGAAGAAAGACAAGACAGGGGGGATATGATAGAAACATTTAAATGCATAAAGGGAATCAACACAGTAAAGGAGGAGACTATATTTAAAAGAAGAAAAACTACCACAACAAGATGACATCATCTTAAATTAGAGGGGCAAAGGTTTAAAAATAATATCCAGAAGTATTTCTTTACTAAGAGGGTAGTGGATGCATGGAATAGGCTTCCAGCTGAAGTGGTAGAGGTTAACACAGTAAAGGAGTTTAAGCATGCGTGGGATATGCATAAGGCTATCCTAACCATAAGATAAGGCCAGGGACTAATGACAGTATTTTATGCATGTGATATGCATAAGGCTATTCTAACTATAAGATAAGGCCAGGGACTAATTAAAGTATTTAAAAAAATTGGGCAGACTAGATGGGCCGAATGGTTCTTATCTGCCGTCACATTGTATGTTTCTATATTTCATAATGGCACACTCAACAGAGTGAATTTCTACTCAACAGGGTTGAACTTACATTCTCCACTGGTTAGTAAGTGAGTGGAAGGTTTGAGCTCTGGGTACGTTATACCCTAATATAACACAAAATTAATTTGTGTGAGTGGATTTCTAAAGATTTTCTGAAGGGGGAGAGGGGGTGTTTGGAAGGGTGGGTGTGCATGCGTGAGTATTTTAATTCTACCTCATTTCTTTAGAGTAAATCTGTAAGTCTTATCCAGTTACAACAACCAAATATTACCTTGATTTGCCTGTAGTGAATATGGGAATTGCATATCTAGTTGAAATTTGGTTATTTTAACCACATTTTAGCCATCTTTTCATAATTAAATTTTAGTGAATAGGCCGGTAATTTGCACAGTTTAAAATAGTAGCAAGGATTAGTTGTAAAGTCATTCTCTGCTTTCAGGATTTGAACTTTTATGGGCTCCAAACTAAAAATTGCTTGTACTGTAGGGAAAGAAATGCAATTTTAAAATTAAAATTAGTATAACAGGCTGATAAGTGCCATAGGTCCTTCTTTACAAGCACTCCACCTATTCATGAAGATGTGGACATTTAGTTTTTCAGAGTCTTGTACATAATGGGAGCATTAGGTCATATACTAACTTATCTGCCTCTCTCCTTCCCTCTCTCTCTCTCTCTCTATCTCACCCTCTCTGGATGTCCTTTTTTGGGCTCTCACTTTCTGTGTGCCTGTCTCCCTCTCAGACAATTGCACACACAATCACACTTAATCAGCCCCACACAATCACACACATGAAACTACACACCTATATATTAAACTCAGTCACACACAGCCACGACACACATACCACCCAGGTGTATTGCTTAGGGGAACGTGAGGAGGAGCAGCAAGGGGGAGCAAGGAAGAGCAAAGGTGAATTAGGAGTGACAGAGAGCCCTTCTTCAATTCTTGCACCAGCAGTTTCCAGTTACGGCCCTATGGACTGGGTATATACAAACTATATAGAATTATAAATATTAATGATGTTAAAATATTAGTGACCCAAAGAGAATTCAAAATAACCTTTTGGAACAAGTTTTTTTTTTTTTTTTTCATTGTTTTAATGGACTACAAAAAAAAAAAACTATCACACATGTAAATATATAAGACATATTTGAAATTCCTTTTTTTTGGGCTTGGCTGCTTTGTCCTTTAAACACACTATTTACAGATTATAATATACTAAGATCTACAACGTTTAACACTTTACTGGTATAAACTTTTATTTCTTCTCTAATTACAGGATATGTACATGCTGGTGGAAGAGAGGTAATTACATGTGTGTATGTATATAATGAGTAAAGTCACTATACTGACACATTTCCTGAATAATTGCATTGCCCTACATTTTGTTACATGTTCTGTTATATTACCTCCATAAATATTATCCTCTGTGTTATTGCACTACCTCATATTTTGTCCCCAACCCCCTTTTTTTTTGTTCTTGCTTCCATAGTTAGATTGTTTCTGATATATTGACCCGTATGTTGACGCATTGCCCAAAACTCACATTGTGACCATAAATGCAACATTGCCCAAAGAGGGAACACTTCCCAAACTATTGCATTGCTCAGAAATAGAAAAAATTCACAGACACACTTGATCTACTATACAGTAATATCACATAATATTGAAACAAACTGAAAGACATTAAGACACACAAGAGGGCAGAGTGACAGGGAGACACACACAGACAGTAGAAGCCCCTAAAGGAACCCAAGATTCTGCTCATAAGAAAAGAAATTAACCCATACCCAAATTGAATAGAATACATAGTAATATCTGAAATACAATAGTGTTAAAATATATTTATTATCTTTCCCTTTTGCCAAGAACAGGAGTTTTAGTGACATTACTGCAAAATATTAATTTTGTGAACATCAGACTGTAATTTAATGCTATGTTTCTTTCTAGCCAAACTGTTCAAAATATGGACGGAAGTGCCTACCAATCTTTGCTCCAGTATGTGGAACTGATAGAATTATATATACAAGTGAATGTGTACTTTGTTTAAAAAATATGTAAGTAAATTAATATGAATTAATATAATTTTTATATTTTAATTGCCTTGTGCTTTGACATCTCACAGATCAAAAGAAATCCTTTCCTGTAAAAGTCTAGAATGGATGGACAAATAATTTATCGATGATATATATCTATATAAAAAACATGTGACCAAAGAAGGCCCTCTAGAGGATTTAGGGGTTGTCAGGCAGCATAGTGTTTATAAGTAAGTTTAGGTGAGCTCATTATGTAATATAGTTATATTCTGTTTTTTTTTCAATATGTCATATTTATTGAGAATTTTCAGTAGTACATGAATGCAAACAATATTAATTCCTGCAGTGATTAAAATATTCCTCACATGTATAATAATAATAATAATAATAATATATATTATTTATATTAATATTTTAATATCAACTATATTTATAATTCTATAGTTTTTTTTATACCCATTCCATAGGGCCGTAACTAGGACCTATCTATATCTCATATAGATGTGAGGAATAATTTAATCACATATAATTAATTCCTGCAGTGATTAAATTATCCCTCATTACATTATCCCTCATTGATTAAATTATTCCTCACATCTATATATATATATATATATATATATATATATGTATGTGTAGAAAGGCCATTAGGCCTGAATTTGTAGGAGGAGTAAGTCCCCTACTTAAACACCCAGCCCCTACTCACCTCTGACGTTCAAGTTCAAGTGTTCCTTGTTCTACTTCCGGTTCGCGAGTCTTCACGTTTGCGTCATTTCCGGTCCGGACGTCCCCTGTATCAGCTGCATGGCTGAATCCTCCGTGCTACCGGCGGTCCTGCTCAGTGCTACCGGCGGTCCTGCTCAGTGCTACCGGCGGTCCGGCAGAATCCCCCGTGACCTGCTGCCTAATCGTGAGTCCTCTCATTTCCGGTCCCCTCCACATTGCTCGGTGGTTCAGCAGGGGGCCAGAACATTAATGACAGAAGAATCTTACCGGGGACCACCCACGCTCCCCTCACGCCACGGTCTCTTTCAAACACCCGTCTGGGGGGGTTCTACACGCCCCCCCCCCACACCCCCTCACGGTCTTAAAATCCGAAAAACTTTATTTAATGCCAGGGGTATACATATATGGGAATTAAAACTCATACTGTTATAAGAAGCCATGCTTTTACTATATGGGGGAAAGAAAAGTATTGCCAGTTTTCCATATTATGCATTACATATGTATTACAAATGTTCATTCATACTTTTTCAATATATTTTGTGTAGCAGTTCACATACCTAGTTTATTGGACTGACATCGCCACCTAGTGGTTTTTTATGGTACTTACTGTTATTCTGTAAAACATACAGCTTCCCTGCTATTAATTACTATTTACATAATATTTTACTATGCCTTAAACGTGCAAAATAATCTCTGCCCTGTTAAAAATAAATCTCTTTGATCTCCACAGATCGCACTTTGCCACATAGTACGGCAAAATTGCAATAAAACACTGGGGTTCTTATCCTTAATCCAGTTTCCTTTCTACGCTAGTACCAACCTTTCGCTCATTCTATATTTCAAACCCTGCTTCTTGTCCTTTAATCCAGGTATAGTATTTATTTTTTACTTTTATTCTCTGTTTGAGGTAACTCAGGCAGCCAACAAGTTACACTTGTCAACTCACTCTGCGCTCATACGTGACGCCCACTCAGATTTACATCTGTCTCAAACCCTTAGGTTCTACTACGATAGCATCAACAACTTGCCCGTCTAAATTCGGAGGAATCCTCGATAGTTGTACCTTATCCAGTTATAGTTTTCTTTAAATCTTCAATATAGTACTTCAGTTTCCCATGAAAAGGCCACAGACAGCCTTCACGGTCCATGCCACCCCCATTAACTCATATGGCACCCTTTCGCCACGCTCACTCAGATCTACATCTGTCTCAAACCCCTTAGGCTCTGCTACGACATCACGAACCACTGGACCTCTCTCTCATACACTTGAAGAAACAAGTCCACGGGTATAATCTCTATCAAGGTTAGTATCCTACCAGCACATAAAACGCCAATTACCCCATAATTGTTACGGGAACTGGCTCACAGGGTCTGAACGCCAGACCTAGCTCACCGAGGCATTTACAAATCATCTCCCAAACCTCAACACGGAGGTACGGCCCTACGCCCAAATCATAGTTAATCGCCTCATTCGCCCTTCTACAGGGCCGTAGTCAGGGCCTCACTCGTCACGGCCACACGTTTGAAACCTTTTAAATGTCACCGAGAGGCCAACATCCCGCCACCACATCCGTGGCAACATAATCCACTTCACCCAAATCATAGATAGAGCCTCTCACCGCCACTTGGCATTAGCAGGGCCTCAACCGTCACTAGTCTAAGTTAAGTTTTTCGCTTCGGCAATAATCCTACAGTCCAGTTCATATAAGCTATTCCCCTCCCCCCCACCCCTTGAAATAGTTTTCTCAGACGCCCCTTGTTACAAATGGCTATTTGTAACTGGCCCTTTAAATGAAAAATTGCCCTGCTTCCCTGGATTGTGGAGAAGCCTATTTGCCAGCCTCCTGCCTCATGACTATGGCCCCTGGAAGATTGTGCCCCTGAAAATGTATTAACTTGTATTGGTGTGTATGGCCCTTTAAGAACCGTCTGGGGACATATTGTGACTTTGCTGAACAATGCCCCTTTAAGACTATGTCCCCAGACCTTTAAAATAACTTGTTCCTGGCTTTCCCCCACTTGGTTCAGTAAATAGGGCTTACTGAACCAAGTACCACACAGGCGGACCACCCAGAAGCTAAAGTGTGCAGGCAATTTACCTCCCAGGCTGTGAGGTTACTGCCGGTTAATTGCACGTGGCGGCGGCCATCTTTGTTTCCTCGAATACGGTCAGCGGTGTATGCTAAAGATTCTGTGGAACTAAAATCGGCTACACATTCTGCCGAACACCGCTGACCCTTACCTTCTCCCATACGGAACTTGCAGCTCCAGAGACTAAGTCCCGTTCGAAATGGGACTTAGTCGTTTTTTCGCATGAAATTGACCGACCGCACAGCCCAAATCTATGGAACTGTTTTGGGCAGGAAATTGTGCTTGCGGTCGGTCATAAAGGACTTCCAGCTAACTTTTGATCCACTGGAGGGATTTGGCTGATTTTTGGAAGTGTTTATGTTTGATGTATGCTGAGTCGGAATATGCAACTTTTATTGAAATTGGATGTATGGTTTTAAAGTTACAGTGTGTGTGTAAAAACTGTATTTTTACTGTATGTAATAATTGGTTTAACTGTTTATCTGAGGGGAGGGAATGTGTGGGCTGCACCAGATGTGTGATTGGTGATTTTATGCCTCCCCCTGGGAGTGTCCTATTTGCATGTAACCTCAATAAAAGCCAGGCTGGGTGTTCCAGCACCTCAGACCTCTTCTGACCCTCTAACTTGCAGCCTCGACTCATGTTTGTAGGGGACAGCTATAATCACTACAGGGATTGCTATGCTCTGCATACTCCCTTAGCTACTGAGCTCTTGTAAGAGCTCTTGTTCCTGATCCTGCTTCGCTCGACAGAAGGAAGAGGTTCGCCTATTGGAACCTGGAGCCTGGTCGTAGGTCCAGGGCGCAGAGCAGACGGCGAGATACCAGCCCAGCAGCGGTGGTTCGTGGAGTCTGAAGTGCTTATGGTGGCTGCGGTGCTGATGGTCCTTTGGTAAGCGCTAGGAGCATCCATTTCTACGGTCCAACTTCCAGCCAGCCTGGAGGCAACCGTAACATTTGGTGGCAGCGGTGGGATGGCGTCCTAGCGCAAGGAGCAGCACCCCAACAGCACTGGTATCGTATGAGAGTTAGTGAGGGCAACGCCAGTACCCGTACAGCGTCCCCACCAGCAGTCATGTTCTATCGATATGAAGGCGTAGATTTTGTTACTGAGGTACTGAGAAGAATAGCCAAATATGGCCCGAATCCCCGGAAGGAGATTGTTGATGCAGCTGTGCAGCAACTGCTTCAAGAGAACCAGAGGTCACATGATCTCGAGCACGATTTCATCCTGTTCATGGTGAGACGTGGTCAAGGAGATGAGGTAGCCGATATCCTCCTCCAACACAAACCAGAGAAACCCAAAGTAGAGGACTGCATGGAGTGGTACTGGAAAGGCCCCCAGCAGGCAGGTGGAGATGGGACCGAGGTCTCTCTACCGGCCCTACAGGGATGCTGGGCAGGCGGCCCAGATCCCCGACCCCAGGGTGAGTTACAGGGAGCGGAGAGCAACGACCTCCCTCCCCAGCGGCAGCCTGAGTTACAGGGAGAGGAGAGCAGTGACCTCCCTCCCCAGCGGCAGTGCACCGTGCAGAGGGAAGAGACAACCGGTCTCCTTCCCCAACCCCAACCAGAGATACCCGAGACAGCAGGCCTCACAGACGGGTCCTGGGAGGACCCCCAGCAGGCAGGTGGAGATGGGACCGCAGTCTCTCTACCGGCCCTACAGGGATGCTGGGCAGGCGGCCCAGATCTCCAACCCCAGGGTGAGTTACAGGGAGCGGAGAGCAACAACCTCCCTCCCCAGCGGCAGCCTGAGTTACAGGGAGAGGAGAGCAACGACCTCCCTCCCCAGCGGCAGTGCACCGTGCAGAGGGAAGAGACAACCGGTCTCCTTCCCCAACCCCAAGCGGAGATACCCGCGGCAGCAGGCCTCACAGACTGGTCCTGGGAGGACCCCCAGCAGGCAGGTAGAGATGGGACCGCAGTCTCTCTACCGGCCCTACAGGGATGCTGGGCAGGCGGCCCAGATCCCCAACGACAGACCCAGCTACAGGGAGGGGAGAGCATCGACCTCCCTCCCCAGCCAGAGTGTGCCTTCCAGGGAGAGGAGACAACCGGTCTCTCTCCCCAGCCGCAGCATGTTCCACAAGAAGCGGAGAGCATCGACCTCCCTTCCCAACGGCCGCAGGAGTATCAGGAGGAGGAGGTAAGCCAATTCCCCCCTCCTCAGCTAACTCCTAACTGGGGCCCAGGGTTAACAGTGGAGATGTTAACCCCCACTGACCCCCACGTTCCCTTTGCCCCCGGGCAGGACGATGCCCTAATTTCCCCAGCAGAAGAGCTGGCAGCGGGGCAGAGTGCAGTTGGCCTCTGCCCTCCCTTTGACCCTTGCACAGAGATTGACATTCTGCCAGCTATCCCAGCGGAAGAGCTGGCATCAGGACAGAGCGCCGCTGGCCTCTGCCCTACAGACCCCCTTGTTACAGGTCTGGCCTGCAAACCCCCCACCCCAGCAGAAGCGCTGGCACCAGGGCAGAGTGCCGCTGGCCCCTGCCCCCCAAGTACCACCAGCTATTTGCCCAGCTGCGCCAGGAAAGCAGCGGGTGCTGCATTGTTACCATACAACCTGGGACCTACAGGCCAGTACTATTTATTGTGGGGGGGCTTCTCTGCCAATGTTTATTTGTGGGTGGGCTGCGAGACTAACTTAGGCACTGACCGACAGAAGGTCAGGTGCCTGGTTAGTCTCCCTCCAAAAGGGGAGATAGGTTACAAATGGCTATTTGTAACTGGCCCTTTAAATGAAAAATTGCCCTGCTTCCCTGGATTGTGGAGAAGCCTATTTGCCAGCCTCCTGCCTCATGACTATGGCCCCTGGAAGATTGTGCCCCTGAAAATGTATTAACTTGTATTGGTGTGTATGGCCCTTTAAGAACCGTCTGGGGACATATTGTGACTTTGCTGAACAATGCCCCTTTAAGACTATGTCCCCAGACCTTTAAAATAACTTGTTCCTGGCTTTCCCCCACTTGGTTCAGTAAATAGGGCTTACTGAACCAAGTACCACACAGGCGGACCACCCAGAAGCTAAAGTGTGCAGGCAATTTACCTCCCAGGCTGTGAGGTTACTGCCGGTTAATTGCACGTGGCGGCGGCCATCTTTGTTTCCTCGAATACGGTCAGCGGTGTATGCTAAAGATTCTGTGGAACTAAAATCGGCTACACATTCTGCCGAACACCGCTGACCCTTACCTTCTCCCATACGGAACTTGCAGCTCCAGAGACTAAGTCCCGTTCGAAATGGGACTTAGTCGTTTTTTCGCATGAAATTGACCGACCGCACAGCCCAAATCTATGGAACTGTTTTGGGCAGGAAATTGTGCTTGCGGTCGGTCATAAAGGACTTCCAGCTAACTTTTGATCCACTGGAGGGATTTGGCTGATTTTTGGAAGTGTTTATGTTTGATGTATGCTGAGTCGGAATATGCAACTTTTATTGAAATTGGATGTATGGTTTTAAAGTTACAGTGTGTGTGTAAAAACTGTATTTTTACTGTATGTAATAATTGGTTTAACTGTTTATCTGAGGGGAGGGAATGTGTGGGCTGCACCAGATGTGTGATTGGTGATTTTATGCCTCCCCCTGGGAGTGTCCTATTTGCATGTAACCTCAATAAAAGCCAGGCTGGGTGTTCCAGCACCTCAGACCTCTTCTGACCCTCTAACTTGCAGCCTCGACTCATGTTTGTAGGGGACAGCTATAATCACTACAGGGATTGCTATGCTCTGCATACTCCCTTAGCTACTGAGCTCTTGTAAGAGCTCTTGTTCCTGATCCTGCTTCGCTCGACAGAAGGAAGAGGTTCGCCTATTGGAACCTGGAGCCTGGTCGTAGGTCCAGGGCGCAGAGCAGACGGCGAGATACCAGCCCAGCAGCGGTGGTTCGTGGAGTCTGAAGTGCTTATGGTGGCTGCGGTGCTGATGGTCCTTTGGTAAGCGCTAGGAGCATCCATTTCTACGGTCCAACTTCCAGCCAGCCTGGAGGCAACCGTAACACCCCTACTAAAACCAACTCATTTAATTCATTTCTAGAATGTCACAAGACACATCTCCCATGGACGAGGTACCTGATGAGGATATTATATCAACCCCTATCAGACCAGAGTCCCCAGGAGTTTCTCTCGCCCTTTCTACCTCTACCTCTTTGAGAGCATGGACAATACCTAAAATCACTGCCGAACTTAGGCTCAGAGGCATCCCCTTTCTGGCTACAGCCCGAAAGGCGGAATTATACAGACTGTTAACCAACCAAGCCCCAGAGCCTAGGCCAGGCACAAGCTCTCAAAGCCAAGTTTCTGGCGCTGGCATTGCTACCCAGGACACCCTTGCGGCAATCCTGTCCAACCTGCAGACCCTAAACAGCAGGTTAAGCAAGGTGGAAAGTGCCATAGCCTCCCCAGGTAACCTCCCTGTTCCTATAGCCCCAATCCCGGCTGTACCTATGGCACCAACACCCGTACCTACACTTCCCCCTCCAGCTCCTGCTCCAGTACTGTCGCCTTTTGTGTCACCAGCTCACTCCGTCCCAGACTCCTTTAGGAAAGAAATCCTAGATGGGAAGGATGTGTGTCTGGTGTAATTACTTATTGCCTCCCAAGACGTACTGGAGAACAGGGCTTATAATTTTGGCAACATCTCAGTGGTCCTAAAAACCAGAGATCCAAGGCTCAACAAAAAATTGTCTATCCCCAATTTCGTGTTGGCCTTTGGGATATACCCAAACTGAGGAACTGGACCTCTATCTCCATAAAGTGGTGGATTTGGGTGTTAAGTACGGGGGCTGATGATTATCACAAATCGATATCAGCGAAAGCGGTGACCCATCTGAAACAGTTTAATGTCAGAATTAACTGGTGTCAGATGGATACGGAACTATTCTGTCGCCATTTCGCTGGTCTGAGGCCCCCGTCCTGCGCTATATGCAATTCCTCAACCCACTTGGCTGATTTGTGCCCTTCTATGGCTGACCCAGCCACCCCCTCTACCACCCCTCAATCCTCTTCCACTTAAACAGGAAGGCGGCCAGAGGGACAAACTGGGGAGGCCCATCTCCTTTTTGGGGAAGGCGCAGGTGTGCAACAACTTCAATGCAGGTTCCTGCAGCTTTAGCGCTTGTAGATTCTTGCACATCTGCGCCATCTGTTTCAGGGCACACATGAAGACCATGTGTCTGGCCAGGTTGTCCCCTAACAAATGACTAACCGATGTTAATATCCACAACCTGGCCTTTTACCTTAAAGACCATCCAAGCAAACATCTGGTGGAGTAACTAATAACAGGGTTTACTCAGGGTTTTTTCACGGGTCTCGTAGCCTTCCCCCCAGGGATACTGGAATGCCCTAATCTCCTATCAGCCTGTCTAGACCCAGAGGCCACGGATCTTCTCCTCTCCACTGAAATCACTCAAGGATTCATGATCGGCCCCTTCACCTCCTCACCGTTTTCCTCCTGGCGCACTAACCCTATCGGTATAGCTGTACACAAGTATTCTAATAAAAAACGTATGATTATCGATTTATCTGCACCGCACTCCTCTTTTGTTCCTAGCATCAACGCACTTATCCCCGCACACAAATTTTCACTACAATACGTTAAAATAGACGTCGCCATACAATCCATCATGTCAACTGTCAACAGACATTACCAACGCTTTCAAACTGCTGCCCATGCACCCATCACTTTGGCACTTGCACGGTGTTAAATGGCGAAACAGGTACTATTTTTCCACGCGTCTCACTTTCGGTTCCAGAAGCAGCCCCAAACTCTTTGATATTTTCGCGGAAACGCTATGCTGGCTGCTTCTGAACATTATTAGGTGTCACACAGTCATTCACTACTTGGACGACTTCCTCATCATAGAACCAAGCACACGCACACCCACCGATATCCTCAGCACCTCTGCACTTTTCACCAACCTCGGGGTACCTTTGTCTCCCGCCAAAACAATTGGCCCCACCACTAAACTCACTTTTCTGGGCATAGAGCTAGATTCTGCTACCTTCCGCGCCAGCCTTCCCACTGAAAAACACGTCCGCCTGAGAGGGGAAATAGACATGTTCCTGCGGAGCGATGTATGCACCAGGAAAGAACTTTAGTCCCTATTGGGGTCCCTGAATTTCGCGATGCGCATCGTTCCGCAGGGCAGATCGTTCGTGTCCAGGCTCCTTTGCCTGCTTCATGGGGTACCGGACGACTGCCCAATTGCGTTGGACCAGCACGCCAAAGCTGACCTACTCATGTGGGGGCAGTTTTTATCCCTATGGAACGGTATCTCCATGTTTATCCCTCCCCTCTCAGACTCCTCTCCCTGCATTTACACTGACGCTGCAGCCAACACGGGGGTTTGCAGCTATATTTGGTAATCACTGGTTTAGGGGTCACTGGCCAGCTAAGACGGATGCCTTGCCGGGGTTTAGAGAAACTTCAGCTCTGTTTGAGATTTACCCAATTGTGGCAGCCGCACATACTTGGGGTCACCTCTGGTCCGGCAAGGCAGTAAAGTGTTATTCCGACAGCTCGTCAGCTTGCGATATCATCAATAAAGGGCGCTCATCCTCTCTTACCATCATGCGGCTGATTCGCAAGCTGACCTGGTTGGCAGCAACCGTCCAGCTCCACCTAATTTGCCTTCACATCCCGGGTATTCACAACACGGCTGCTGACGCTTTATATCGATCTCAATTTCAGGTGTTTTTCCAGGCACTCCCGTCAGCCCACCATCAACCATCCAGAACACCGAATTTTCACAAACTAATCTTGGACTAAACACACTTATGCACCACGCCAGGACACTCACGCACCAAGCACTATCACCAAGCACTGCAATCACCTACACTAGGGCACTTAACATTTTCAATAAATTTACTGCTGAATTCGGATTACAAGGCGATTTCTCAAACCAAACCATGGTGGCTTTTGCCTCCTTTTGCCATTTACATTTAAAACTTTCACACAACACCATTAAATTATACCTCACCGGGGTGCAGCACCATAGCCTCACAAATTTCCCTAACACCCCCTTTTTTATCATCATATCCCATAAAGAAAATCTTAAAGGGGACCACTAAAGTATCGGTTCCATCTATCACCACCAGACTACCTATAGATGGGTCTATCTTTAGATTACTAAGCAACCTCCTCGACGAATCCCCGTTTGATCCCAACACTAACCTGGTGATCAAATCTGCAATCTATTTGGCTTTTTATGGGTTCCTAAGACCTAGGGAATTTACTGTCGTTTGTCAAGGGGATACCACTCACAGCCTAAAAACTTCACAACTCACAAAAATAGACGACTATTACGTTCTCACAATCCCATCTACCAAAACAAATCAGTCCCTACACCCCACCATCATTCCTCTCTTTCCAACAGACAATGCTTGGTGTCCAGTCAAGACACTGGACACATTACGGTCAGCTTATAGCACACACCTACCAGACTCACCACTATTACAACTACAAGGACACCCACTCGCCACAGCAAAATTTACCACACATGTAAGAAACTTACTGGGGGGAGGGGGGGGTTCAGTGTGCCATGATAGTGATAACTTGTGTAATGCATTCTGGTGTTGGAGAAGAAAGGTTCCTTTGGTCTAAGCCTTAATCCCTGAGAAACTATAGTGTGTATGGACTTCAGGGATTTGTTTTGCCAAACCAATAATTGTGTGTGATATACCCACCTATATGAAGCTCTGTTGTGATGTTGCAAAATTATTTTCTCTTAAGCATTCTGGCGGCTGAGATATCAGCATATAGAGATATTCCAGCAATTGGGTGATGGACAGAGTGCTGCTTGCAGGTTGCTGCCATCAAAGCCTCATTGATCTTACATAAATGTAGATGTAGGGTGAAATTTTATTTAATTTTGGTATGTGCTATCTGGGACTTAATATGGTTTGTTCTTACAGGTAGCTGTTGCGGTGTATATATGACATTGTCCAGAAGTTAGTTTGTAGAGTAAATCATAGGTCTTGTAGTTTTAGATGCATTTGTGTTCAGATGCCAGATAGGACTCAGAGATGAGAGAAAAGCTCATGTTCAGATGTGTCTGACAGTGGAGAACAAACTCTCACACAAGAGCTATCCTGTGAAGTAATATTGGTATTATGTTTGTGAAACCTTGAAATTCTTGAATTATCTGTCTTCTTTGAGTGTTGATTTAGAGACATCTTCTGTCAGTCAGACAAGGGAGGTGTGAGGAACACAGGTCTTCATAATAAAAAGCTCTAATAGTTGTTTAGGCTTAATGTTTGTACAGAGCCTCTGTTATATGTGACCATTCGCTTCAACTCAATGTAATTCTTTTCTATAGAGTCTTTAGCAGATTCTGCATTGTTGTGCTATTATTATTAGTAGATATATACACACAAACATACCTACACATAATCAGACATACACAAACAGTCACAGGCCCACACACATGCAATCACAGACACTAAATCGCATACACACATAATTACTGGCATACACACGCACGAAACAAAATCACATGTATACATACATTTAGTAATTAAGAGAACCACCCAGTCTCCCTACCTTGCTCTGGGAGGGCTGGAGTGGATAATCTCTGTGGTGGCCAGAGTTTGCTGCTGTGCTCTTCCTGCACAGGTCTCTCGCATGCCCTGGGATCTGTGCAGAAAGAGCACAGTAATTAATGGGCTCCCTGCCTCCCTTGCTCCCCAGAGGGCAAGTGGGCTGCATTGCAAGCGACTTGGACATGCCTGTTTTTTTAGAATAATAAGTGCAAATCACGAACTCTAGGAGATCCATTGCATTTTTCAGGACTTCATAATTAGTAAAAGAAGCAAACTTGAAACAGAAAAAATTAAACAATTTAGAAAGTACTGGTAGTTCCCGACTTTACAAACTAATTGGTTCCGAAACTTAGTTCATAAAGTGAGAGTTCATAAATTGAGAACTAATCTCACATAGACACAATGTAATAAACATGGGTTCTGTTCCTGACCAACAAATGTTACCATCAAAAACCTAAATTATAAGGTCCTTTATCACGTTTCTTTTCCTTCTTTTATTTTTTACACCTCTCTCAAAAACTCCTACTTCTCCTCTCTTACTTTCAAGATTGCATCTCTTTTTTAGCACTTTTATTTTACTCCTTTTATTTTTACAGCTCTCAGACCAAGCAGAGAGTCCTTTTTTTTTTTTTTTTTTTGAAGTGACAGAAAATGGTCAGTTAATCAACTAAATGGTTAATATACATGCCAAGTAAAGTCCAAGAATAAAATCCAGTCTGTTTAATCCATTAATGACATTAGGATATACCATGCTGTCTGAGCTATAGTGAGCTTCAACAGCATTAGGATGGAATGTCCTTTAGTTTTGATCAAAGTGAGTGTTGACCTTTAACCCCTTAAGGACCAAACTTCTGGAATAAAAGGGAATCATGACATGTCACACACGTCATGTGTCCTTAAGGGGTTAAACTTATTGAAATCCCCACAGCTGAGTAATCGTGCACAGGCATGGTGAAAGAACCAAGGTCTCCCTGCATGCACAAATGTGATTGACACAGACAGCATGAGAGAGCTCCAACATGAGAGAGATCTCGCTCTACCACTCACCGGGTGCTCTGTACTTTGTGAGCTGAGAAATCACTCTGCTAATGTTAGGTTTAGGGTTATGGTAAGTTAAGGGTCATTGCTGAGTTAGTGGTAATGCTGTATTAGAGGTAGTGATAGTGTAGCGCTAAGCATGATGGTTAGGGCAGGTTAGTGTAAGCATAGGTTTAGGGATGGTGTTGGTATAGGGTTAGCGTTTAGTACCAAAAATGAATATAGAACATAAACAAATTAGACATTTAACAGTCAGGTCTGATACACTAATCTATTTTGAGTTTTTTTCCTTTATTTGAACTTAAAGTGTAAAATAATTATAAGCAAAACTTTGAAATGTTTTTTTCTTCCATTCTTTCCCCATTTAATGTTTTGTTAGCCATAAATATAGGATATTAAATGAAAGCTATTTCTTGCTGTCCTTTAAATATCATATTTAATATGTATAGGTAAATATAATTAGAAACCCTTAAATTACAGTTGAGGAAACATATAGCAAAAATTCCATGCTTTGTCTTGAAGTACTCAAGTGTAGATTAAAATTAATATAATTTGTTCAAAATCTGTGGAGTAACAAAATCTGAGTTCAATTAGTGCGGTCATTAAAGGGATCCAAACCACTTTAGATCATTGAAGTGGTCTGGGTGCAGTGTCCCTTTTGCACCTAGTTTAGATTGCAACATTAAGTCTGCCTCTAGTGGCTGTCTATTAGACAGCCACTATAGGGCTTCCTGGATTAAAATGGACATTTGGTCCGGTATTTGTCGCTGGACTTCCTCATGCTCTGCATGAGGACATCCAGTGTCACATTTTGCTCCATAGGACGTAGGAGGTGGCGGAGCATCGACCCAGCGCAGAGGTACATTGATGCTGGAATTAGGTAAGTAAATAAAAGGTTTTAACCCTTTGGGGCAAGGGGGTGGGGGGAGCGCAAAGGAGGGTGGAGGTAGGGCGACTGATAGTGCCAGGAATACAGCTTTGTATTCCTGGCACTATAGTATCCCCTCAAGCAGAAAGCAAAGTCTTTTTTTATTGGAGAGAAGTCCAAATAAGGAGATGGTTTAATGGGAGTATCAATAAGTTAGTAGAGCAGAGTTAGGCGTACAAACTTACAAGACAATCAGCTGTTATAAGCAGCAGAGTACACTGGGACGCTGACAGGAATGGATTTAAATAGCGCACTAATTGTCAGTGATCTGATGGTCTGAAATTTAAAGGGAAATCTACCATAAAAGTATGAATATCCTGACACTTGTCTTAAAATATCTTAACACAACATACATGCATTATATTTTCAGATCTACTTTAACTTTTTGTTGGTTGATAAACATGTAGGCTGAAATGGCAGCTATGTGTTGTAATATTATATTTTTCTTTGCAGGAAAGATCATTCCCATGTAAAAATCGCCAAAGTTGGAAAGTGCTGAAGATATTCTTTCTTGATCCATGAAGTCAGAAAAAATTGACATCTTCCATTTTGACCTGATTTTGAGTTATATGTCTAAAAACATGAAATAAATAAAGTCCATTTCACACTGAAATCTATTTAATTATTTGCATATACAGTGGTACATTGGAATCTGGATGAGTCTGACAGAAATCTGGAACTGGTCCAAGCTTTCTCCTTCCTCTCTGCTACCTCCTCTCTCTCCCTGCACAGCTCTCTGAAAAGCTGTGAAGAAGTAACCTTTATTATTATTATTATTATTATATTTACATAGCACCAACAAATTAACTTACTCCTACCACTGCATCTGTCAGGGCTCGACCAGGCCACTGATCATCAAACCCCCCCCCCCCCCCCCCTCCCCCCCAGCTTGTTGGTTGCAGTGGCTGTAATTCTCTGTATAATGACATGTACTTGGCTAGGCCTCTGTATAAGGGCATTGGATGCCTATTCCTTTGCATAAAGGAATGGGTTTGTCTATGCCTCAATGTAAAAACAGAAACTTGCCTATGGTTTTGTATAAAAGCAGAAGTTTGTCTAAGTCTCTGCATGACAGAAGAGCATTTTCCATGCCTCTGTATAAAGGCATAGGCTTGCCATAGCTTTATACTGAGGCAAGCCTATGATTTTTTACAAAGGTATAACAAGACTATGAGTTTGCCTATGTCTCTGTACAAAGGTTCACAAAGTCTCTTTATAAAGGCAAGTGCTTATCTATGCATGTGCCTGTTTGGGAATCAATGTTTCTGTGTTCATACATTTTTTAATAAAATAAATCAATGTGCAGGGTGTAAAAAAAATGTTGCCATGCCAATACAGTGGTTTTCAAAGTCACCGAGGCAGCAATTTTCACGTCCTGCACAACAGCATAAAAACACATACTTTACCCCTCAAAAATAAATAAAAACCTTTTGGCAATCAGTTGTAAAGGATTTGAAAAGTACCCAAAAAATATTTTCAAAAATTTGTTTTAGTAGAAAGCTCCCTAATTTTGTACCTTTATGTGTGATTGTCCTATTTAAGGATACTAGAATTAGGGAGCAACACAACACTCATAGGTAAATGACAGTGCATGTGACTGTGTGCATGTATGGGCAAATAATTGTGCATGCATAGATAAATTGACAGTGTATGTGACTGCATGCATGGGTGAATGATTGTGTATATGACGATGTGCATGTATGGTTAAATGACAGTGCTGCAGTGTGCTTGTAAGTGTAAATTAATGTGTATATGACTGTGTGCATTTACGGGTAAATTAGTGTTTGCGACAATGTGCACTACTAAAGTGTATGTTGGTACCCTTAAATAGGCAACACCACATAAGGGTACCAAATTAGGCAGAAATACAGTAAACAGCGCCATAATTTGGTATTCTTAAATTCGGACAATCCCACATAAGGGTACCAATTATAGAGCTATCTACTTAAAAGCTAAAAGATGTAAAATAAGAAAAGCCCTTTTTCTTACATTTGTTTTTTTAGTTGCTTAGCAGATAATTCCCTATTTTATGACCCTTAATTATGGCAATTGTACGTAAAGATAAGATACCAAATTTCAGATTGTGCCAAATTCTGAAACTTTTGAATTCTGAAATTCGGACAAAATTTGATTAAACTGAAAACAAATGCACATGTCTAATTTCTAATGTGCTCAAATACTCTTGTTTACAGTGGGCTTGTTGTCTTGCCTATATATCTAAATTCTCAGGGACATTCTAATTTATAAATCCAATTTGTGGTCTCACAAGTAAATAAACCTGTTTTTGAATGTTAAAAAAATACTTTTTGGTGTTTTTCATGTTTAAAAAAAACACATGGTATATAAATATTTCATATATCAGCTAACCACTTGCATGTATTTTTATTTTTTAGCCCAGCTTGCCATGTACTCTTTGATTTGTGCTTTTATAGAAGCAGGGGTGAGTTACCCATCTAATACGTTTTTTGCAGCATATAATAAGACTTGTTTGTGAAACAGAGCAAAAGCCATAACATAACGGTCTATGCTTTCTGATCCAGTCTGGTAGGTACAATTATCTCGGACTGTTGCTAATTAAATATGAAGGGGTAGTAATCCATAGGTAATACATGGTTAATAATTAATGAATAACTTCCTTGCAGTAATCTTGGACAGACAGGGACATACTTGTTGAAACTGTCCAATATTAGTGAGTGTGACAGTTTACCTCCCGAGTGGTACCTGCTTGTTCACAGCTGAAAAAGCTGTCGGCTAGGCTTTAACTCCTTCTTTTACCTACAGTAAAATCCCCCCTTTACCCTCTACACTGTCTTAATATTGTCACTCACCAATGTCTCATGTCAACTAAAAAAAGTTAAGCCCTGGTATTACATTACACATTAACCCTATTTTATCATTAGGATTGACATCTTTTTTTTAAAAAAATACTGGCCATGCTAAGTTGCATAATTATATATACATGATTTCAAAGGACACGGCGTCAAATGATGTAATGTCCCAGGGAGTTACATAAGAGAAAATTTATTTTTTTTAATTTCCCATTAGTCACAGAGGGCAGCAATTTTCACATTCTGCACAACAGCATAAAACATATAATTTCCAATAAATGATTAAAATATGTTACTAAACACTTGTACAGAGTTTGTAAAGTGCAAAAAAACACAAACCTATTCACAAGATACCTGTTCACTAGAGGGCATCTATTATCAGCACTTCTAATGTGCCTGTTTGAGCTTACATAGGCTGGTGGAGAGCAGGGCTGGACTGGGGAAAAAATGTGGCCCGGACATTTTTTTTTAATCACAATGGCTTACTGAGAAGGGGGCCAGAGGATGTGTGTTTTATCATCACCAATAGCAAGCACGCCCCTTCTCAAAGTGAGCATTTTGGTTCAATGCTCTTCCAGGGCAGACCATGCGCAGAGCTCTGCTGAAGCGCTCTAGCATGAGATAAAAGCCTGTGTTCTGCACAGCACGAGCATTTTTATTAACATGCTTGGTCTGTGTTTGCTTGTAACTTGTCTATGGTGTCTCCATAAGTGGGATACCAGGAAACAAAAGGGCCATGTATTTGGAGCCTGTTTGTGAGATTGTGTGTGTGTGTGTGTAAAGTGAGCTGATTGTGGTGTGATGCTGTGTAAATAGGTCAGTTTTAGTTGTGTTGGTGGGGTAATGTGCGGCTAGGGGCTGTAGGAAGAGAGATTTTGTATAGGGAGCATAGTGTGTATAGAGGTATAGAGTGTGTGTTTAGGGAATGTAGTATTTGTTTGCTTACAAGGAAACTAGTGTGTGCATAGGTGATCTAGAGTTTGTATGTCAGGAATGTAGTGTGTGTGAAGGGGATCTAGTGTGTGTTTAAAGGACCAAGAGCGTGAATAGGAGATTTAGTGTGTGTGTGTATAGAGGATTCAGAGTGTATATAGGTATTTAGTGTGTGTAGATTATCCAGAATTGTGTAAGGGGTCTAATGTGTGTCTGGAGTGTAATGTGTGTGTGTGTGTGGGGGTTCTGTGTGTGATGTGTGTGTGTGTGAAGGTGCTGTGTGCGTCAGGGGTGTAGTGTGCAAGGTTTCTGTGTGTGTGTGTGTGTGTGTGTGAGGGGTGCTGCGTGTGAGGGTGCTGCATGTGTGTAATGATATTGATGTTACAAAGTTTTGGAGTCCAGTAGCCAGATCAGCAATGTTTTCTGCCAGAGGTAGCCACTCGTTACCCAGGTGGTTGAGCCCCTGAGCCTTGAGTGGCCTTCTGGTCTTAAGCAGAGATGCGAGACTGGAACAGAAAGATGATAATCGTAGTGAGGCAAGCCGAGGTCAATGGGAAGGAGAAGCAGCAAAGTCAAAACAGTCCAAATTCAGCAACAGGTAGGAGAAACAGGAACAAGCTTGATTAGAGAGTACAGGAACCACAATAATCTGGCAAAGGTACAGAGACAGGAAGTGGCTTTTATAGGCCAAGAACCAGACACCTGACCAGACACAGCTGAAGAGAGTTGTCACTGATAACCTTGACTCTACAAGCAATGGTATCAGATCTCAGGTAAATTTGCAAAAGGCAGGCTGGTGTACTGGTGAGGAAGAGGTTTAGCACCATGTAAACCAGGGTTCGAAACCCAGCAGAGTACGTTCCTCACAATGTGTGTGTGAGGGTGATGTGTGAGAATATGTTTGGAGGTATAGTGTGTGTGCGGTGGGGGGAGATTAATGTAAATATATATTTTTTTATTCTAAATAAAAAAGTGGATTCAGAGTGTATATAGGGGTCTAGTGTGTGTGTGTGTGTGTGTGTGTGTGTAGATGACCCAGAGTAGTGTAAGGGATCTGGTGTATGTCTGGAATGTAATGTGTTTAGAGGTCTAGGTGGTTGGGGGGGTGCAGTGTGTCTGTGAGTTGGTGCAATGCGTGTGAGGGATGCTGTGTGTGTGAGGAAAGTGTATGGGTGTTGTGTGTGTGTATGCGAGGGTGCTGTGTGTGGGGGGTGCTTTGTGTGAGGGTTATGTGAGTTATTGTGCTGTGTGAGGGGTGTTGTGTGTGTGGGGGGGGTGCTGTGCGTGAGGGTGCTGTGTGAGTATGTAAGAGGTGCTGTGTGTGAGGGTGCTATGTGTGGGGGAGTTGCTGTGTATGAGGGTGCTGTGTGTATGTGAATATGTTTGGAGGTGTTGTGTGTGTGTGTGTGGGGGAGGGGGGAAGATATAGATTAATGTAACTATATATTTTTTCATTTGAATTAAAAAAGCATAGTATCCTTCTTACCTTTTGATTGGGAGGGAGGGCCGTGCTGCCATTCTTGGTGGTCTTAGTGGTGAGTGAACTCTAGCCTACAGGGCTAGAGTTCACTCTCACGAGATCGAAACGTTGTCATGGTAACCACGCCAACGTTTCAACCTCTCAAGAGGAACCTGGCAGAGATGCAAGTCAGAGGGTCCTCTCCTGTCTCCCTCCCTCCCCAGCCGGCGGCCAACATTCACTGCATGTGGGCCGGTGAGGGAGATCTTTGATCTTCAGACCAGCCCATGAAGGCACACAGCAGGGATGGCGCTCGGATAGCGTTCTGTATAGGCCGGCATGCCCGATGGCCAGTCTGGGCCTGGTGGAGAGTGATAAGTACCAAAACCCTTGGGCATTTGTAGTGGTTACCCCGATGAGTGGAGGGGTTTCAACCGCCAGAGGTTGTCCTTCTCCCAAGTGTGAGGGTTATTACAGAATTCCAGGTAGTCATCCAAGTAGAGAAGCACTTACAAGAGCTAGTAGTGATAGCTTTATAGCAGTTTCCCCCAATAATAGACAAGACTCTAGATTGATGGTGAAGAAAATCTGAATTTTAATGGAGGCACACTGGCCTTTTATGCAAGTTTCCCAACAAGGGTGACACCCAGGTGGACCTTGTTGGGCACAGGGACACAAAGTGAATAAACCAATAAAAACAGTCATACAGTGGTCCCAGGACCGGTGTAACGGAGCTCCGTGTACTCCGACCGAGTACCCTCCGTTGATGGATGCTCCTAGCGCTTACAGAGGACTCCAAGCACTGCAGACGACACCACAACCATCGCAGACTCACAACCGCCGTAGCTTAACTGGAGCCGAGCCGTCTTCCTTCCACCCTGGATCGGCTTCTGTCCTCCAGGACCGTGTGGGGAAGACCTCTCCTCCAGGAGAGCGTATCCGGAACAAGCTCTTAAAAGAGCTAAGTGATTAAGCTCAGGGGAATATGCAGAGCATAGCAATCCCCAGTGTGATACAGCAATTCCCTCCAATAATGAGACGAGGCTACGTTTTGAAGGGTCAAGAAGAACTCTGAGGTCTGGGACACCCAGCCTGCTTTTTATTACCAAAAGTACACACAGGACACACCCAGGGGGAGGCATAAAATAACCAATCACAAAATAGTACAGCCCACAGGTTCCCTCCCCTCTGCTTGGGAGATAATTGAGTTTCCTACTGTATCTACTCAATTATCTCCAAGCTGAAACTTATACATTTTTATACATTTTTATGCACTTTCATAACTTTCCCATTTTACATAGCACAGGAATAAAACTTATATTTTTTATGGACAACATAAATTGTGGAACAACATATTCAAAATTGGTGAGAATCCGTCCAGTGGTTCCAGAGATATTAAAAAGTCTCTTTGGACCGACCGCACGCCTGTTTGCATGCCCCAAAACAGTTCCACAGATTCAGGCTGTGTGGTCGGTCTATTTCTGTCCTGAAAAACGGTAAAGTTCCATCCGAAATCGGTGTTCGAATATTCGAACGCACTTCGACTTTTGTCGAAGTGTCGAAGTCAAATGCGGTTAAAACTTCCGCGGTGATCGCTAGTCGAGTGGCGATCTATTTCCCCTGAAAAAATGATAAAGTCCCATTCGAACGGGTGTTCAAACGTTCAAACGGGACTTAGTCTCCAGCTGTGGTGTCGAAGGATAAGGGAAAGTACAGTTCACCGCTGACCGCGTTCGGTTGCCTTAAGATGGCCGCCGCCACGTGTTCGGCTGTAATGGCGGCCACTTCGACGGCTTCGATAGTTCGACGGCTTTGGTACTTCGACGGCTTCGGCACTTCGACTGTATTCGAAGTGCCAGTTAAAACGTTGACACATTGCTCCCAAGTATTAAAAGGGCCAGGAGCAGTATACACAAATCCATTATGCCCAAATGTACGTTTTCCAGGGCAATACAGTCCAGGGCCATAGTCACAGGGGAGGAGGCAGGCAAGCAGGCCTCTCCAGGACAAAGTGGCGAAGGGCACTTCGTCACACATCTCCCCTTTGAGGGGAAGACTAACCAGGCACCTGACCTTCTGTCGGTCAGTGCCACCGTTAGTCGATCCACCAACCCACAATAAATAGATGCCAGAGTAGCCCCCCCACAACACCAAAGTACAAGAGCAGCCCACCCACAACAAACAGTCACTGCACCTGGGTATTTGGCTGTGGTAATGAGGCAACACGCTGAGGGGACTTGAAGGGCAGAGGCCAGCGACGCTCTGCCCTGATGCCAGCTCTTCTGCTGGGATAGCCTGTAGGACATCAGGCTCTGGACCAGGGACAAAGGTAGGGCAGAGGCCAACTGCACTCTGCCCAGCTGCCAGCTCTTCAGCTGGGGTAGGCTGCAGGACATCAGGCTCTGGACCAGGGACAAAGGTAGGGCAGAGGCCAACTGCACTCTGCCCAGCTGCCAGCTATTCTGCTGGGATAGCCTGCAGAACATCAGGCTCTGGACCAGGGACAAAGGTAGGGCAGAGGCCGACTGCACTCTGCCCAGCTGCCAGCTCTTCTGCTGGGGTAGCCTGCAGGACATCAGGCTCTGGATCAGGGACAAAGGTAGGGCAGAGGCCAACTGCACTCTGCCCAGCTGCCAGCTCTTCTACTGGGGTGCTGGTAACATAGTCTGGCTCAGTAGCCAGGGAAACATAAGAGTCAGTGAGGGTTAATGTCGCCTCGGTTAGCCCTGGTGTCACGCCAGGAGTTAGCTTGGGAGGGGAATTTGTACTTACCCCCTCCTCCTGTTGTCCCGGTGAGGGTAGTTGGGGATCTGGACAGGTTGTCCAGCATCCCTGTAGGTCAGGCACAGAGACCACGGTCCCATCTGCGCCGTCTGGGAGATTGGTGTCTCCCCTTGTTGGGGTAATCTGCCGCTGGGGAGAGGGGGTGCTGTGCTCCTCTCCCTGAAACACGGGCTGCCGCTGGAGAGGGAGACCGCCTGTCTCCACTCCCGTAACATTGTCCTGTTGCTGTAGAGAGGGACCAACTGTCTCTGCTCTCTGTAGGACACACTGCTGCTGGGGGGAAGGTCGACACCTTCGGCCCCCTGGGGTACACACTGCCGCTGGGGAGAGGGGGCGCTGTGCTCCTTTCCCGGAAACACAGGCTGCCCCGGGAGAGGGAGACCGCCTGTCTCCACTCCCGTGACATTGTCCTGTTGCTGTAGAGAGGGACCAACTGTCTCTGTTCTCTGTAGGACACACTGCTGCTGGGGGGGAAGGACGACACCTTCGGCCCCCTGGGGTACACACTGCCGCTGGGGAGAGGGGGCGCTGTGCTCCTTTCCCGGAAACACAGGCTGCCGCTGGAGATCTGGGTTGGTTGCCCAGCATCCCTGTAGGGCCGGTAGAGAGACCTCGGTCCCATCTCTACCTGCCATCTGGAGGGCATTGCCGGACCAGTCAGGGGGGTCTGGTTCTGCTTGTCGGGTAGGTTGGGGCTGCACGAAGCTGAGCAGGTGTTGGTAGTCCTGCTCCAGCTCCCACTCCCTTGTTACCAGGTGGGTCATGTCTTTTCTCACATCGCGTTCGTCAGCCCAGACATACGTGCCCATCCGGTAGTCGTAGATGTCCCAAAACCTAGACTCCTCCATGCTGCCAAGATCAATGCTGTCCTCCAATGCATCCCATAATAGACCCGGGCCATCATAATCATCCCCCTCCGGTAAGTCGTGCTCGGCCGTCCAGGGGGTAAGTCGAATGGTATGCCACCAGAGGGCCTGGTATGCGTTGTCTAGCCAGATCTCTCGCCGTACCAGGGTCTCTAGTCTGGTCACCCACTCATCCAGGGGCTGCTCTCCCAATAGATACATCCGCATTGCCACACGCTTCTGTAGCCGCTGCTCATCACTGGGGAGACTCTCACCTTGCCGCCACTGGGCGTCTTCCAGGGCATCATACCAGAGTTCCTTTCTGTCTGCATCCCTGTAATCTGCGGCCTCCTCCTCCTCCTCATCATGGAACGCTGTCCGAAAACCAGCTGATTCCATCCTGCTGTAGCCAGGGGCGCTGTACGGATACTAGCGTTGCCCTCAATTTGTAATTCCAAACGTTACCAGTGTCTCTGAGCTGCTTCTCCTCAAACTAGGACGCCATCCCACCGCTGCCACCACTGTAACGGAGCTCCGTGTACTCCGACCGAGTACCCTCCGTTGATGGATGCTCCTAGCGCTTACAGAGGACTCCAAGCACTGCAGACGACACCACAACCATCGCAGACTCCACAACCGCCGTAGCTTAACTGGAGCCGCGCCGTCTTCCTTCCACCCTGGATCGGCTTCTGTCCTCCAGGACCGTGTGGGGAAGACCTCTCCTCCAGGAGAGCGTATCCGGAACAAGCTCTTAAAAGAGCTAAGTGATTAAGCTCAGGGGAATATGCAGAGCATAGCAATCCCCAGTGTGATACAGCAATTCCCTCCAATAACGAGACGAGGCTACGTTTTGAAGGGTCAAGAAGAACTCTGAGGTCTGGGACACCCAGCCTGCTTTTTATTACCAAAAGTACACACAGGACACACCCAGGGGGAGGCATAAAATAACCAATCACAAAATAGTACAGCCCACAGGTTCCCTCCCCTCTGCTTGGGAGATAATTGAGTTTCCTACTGTATCTACTCAATTATCTCCAAGCTAAAACTTATACATTTTTATACATTTTTATGCACTTTCATAACTTTCCCATTTTACATAGCACAGGAATAAAACTTATATTTTTATGGACAACATAAATTGTGGAACAACATATTCAAAATTGGTGAGAATCCGTCCAGTGGTTCCAGAGATATTAAAAAGTCTCTTTGGACCGACCGCACGCCTGTTTGCATGCCCCAAAACAGTTCCACAGATTCAGGCTGTGTGGTCGGTCTATTTCTGTCCTGAAAAACGGTAAAGTTCCATCCGAAATCGGTGTTCGAATATTCGAACGCACTTTGACTTTTGTCGAAGTGTCGAAGTCAAATGCGGTTAAAACTTCCGCGGTGATCGCTAGTCGAGTGGCGATCTATTTCCCCTGAAAAGATGATAAAGTCCCATTCGAACGGGTGTTCGAACGTTCAAACGGGACTTAGTCTCCAGCTGTGGTGT
Source organism: Pelobates fuscus (assembly GCF_036172605.1). Classification (NCBI taxonomy): domain Eukaryota; kingdom Metazoa; phylum Chordata; class Amphibia; order Anura; family Pelobatidae; genus Pelobates; species Pelobates fuscus. Next base: position 86,101,888 of record NC_086319.1, on the reverse strand, counting down.
CGAAGGATAAAGGAAAGTACAGTTCACCGCTGACCGCGTTCGGTTGCCTTAAGATGGCCGCCGCCACGTGTTCGGCTGTAATGGCGGCCACTTCGACGGCTTCGATAGTTCGACGGCTTTGGTACTTCGACGGCTTTGGCACTTCGACTGTATTCGAAGTGCCAGTTAAAACGTTGACACATTGCTCCCAAGTATTAAAAGGGCCAGGAGCAGTATACACAAATCCATTATGCCCAAATGTACGTTTTCCAGGGCAATACAGTCCAGGGCCATAGTCACAGGGGAGGAGGCAGGCAAGCAGGCCTCTCCAGGACAAAGTGGCGAAGGGCACTTCGTCACAACCGGCGCTACCATTATGGCGAATAAGGCATTCGCCTAGGGCGCTGACCTCTAAGGGGCGCCCACCGAGAGGTTTCTCGGTGGGCTGCCCTGCTGTAGCTGTCTGGGGATGCTGTGCTGGGTGAGTGGCTCCTTAGCCACCCCCCAGCACAGCCACTCACCTGCTGGGCTTCCTCTGCAAACGATTACCTGCTCGGGCAGTGGGGTTTGCTGTAACCCGAGCAGAGCACTGTGCTTCCTGCAGGGGAGCCTGTGAACACCGGAATCACTGTGAAGGAAGCAGGAAGTAGCCTGTGCTCACAGTGCGCAGCTCTCCTGCTCCCACAGTAGAAAGAGCAACATCCTGGATCCTGCAGCCTGGACCTCTTCTCTTCACAGCACCCAAGTATGGCATGGTTAAGGGGGATTGCTTATTGTGTGCATGTTTGTAAATGGGGGAGTGTGTTAAATTGGTGTGTTTGTGTGTGTAAATAAAGTGTGACTTTATGTAAAGTTTATGTTTGAGTGACAGTATGTGTGTTAGTGAGTGTGTGCAAGTGACTCTGTGTGTGTGTTAGTGAGTGTGTGCAAGTGACTCTGTGTGTCTGTGTTAGGGAGAGTGTGCAAGTGACTCTGTGTGTCTGTGTTAGGGAGAGTGTGCAAGTGACTCTGTGTGTCTGTGTTAGGGAGAGTGTGCAAGTGACTCTGGGTATGTGTGTTAGGGAGAATGTGCAAGTGACTCTGGGTGTGTGTGTTAGGGAGAGTGTGCATGTGACTCTGAGAGTGTGTTTGTTAGGGAGAGTGTGCACGTGACACTGTTAGTGAGTATGTGTTAGGGAGAGTGTGCAAGTGACACTGTTAGTGAGTATGTGTAAGTGACACTGTGTGGTGTTACAGTGCGTAACTGACAATGTGTATGCCAGTGAGAGTGTGTAAGTTAGAATGTGTGTATAAGTGAGAGTATGTAGGTTACACTGTGTGTGTTAGTGAGAGTGTGCAAGTGACAATGTGTAGGTCAGTGAGAATGTGTATGTGTTAGTGTGTAAGTTAGAGTTAGAATGTGTAAGTGTGTATGCCAGTGATATAGTGTGTGTATTAGTGAGATAGTGTAAGTGACACTGCAAAGGTAATTATTGCAATTTTTAAGAAACTTCAATAGTTACCATTCAGGGTTAACTCCTCTAGTGGCTATGCACGGGGATGTCCAGTCACAGAAATACCACTGCGAGCGCGGCCATTGAGGAGCGGAGGCGGACCCAAGCCAGCACAAAATACATTGGTGCTGGACCCAGGTAAGTGACAGAAGGTGTTTTAACCCCTGCTGCACCACGAGGGGGGATGCGCTTGACGGAGGAGGAAGCTATAGTGCCAGGATAACAAGTTTGTTTTCCTGGCACTATAGTTTACCTTTAATATCTACTCAGTGCGCCTCTTTCCATAAATGTCTCGTTAGTGTAATTCAGAATTTAGTGAATAAACCTCTGAGGGAATGTAGTTGCATTCATAAGGGGGCGTCCAAATGTATTCTTGCCTAGGGCGGCAAGAATCCTTGCACCGACCCTGGACACTACCATACATTACACACAATCCCTCCCCTCTGACTGGGAGCTAATTAAGGCAGATAATACATTAACTTAATTGTCTCCAGGCAGAAAAAACGCATTTTTCACAAAGTCCCATAAGTACCCCAAGACACAACACATCCCCTGATAGCCCTGATCTGGGTGAATAACATATCCAAAAATCGCCCAGATCAGAGCAGGGGTTCAAGAAATCCCCGGAAGTCTCTTTTTGACCGACCGCATGCATGGCTTCATGCCCAAAATAGTTCCAGATGGTTAGGCTGTGCGGCCAGTCTATTTAAAACAGTCGAAGTAATGTTCAAATAGTTGAACTGAGCCATTCGTGCACAGTCAGTGAGTGTAGTTGGTTCGGTAGATTATGTCTACCGAACGGCGCTCCATTTGTGCAATTCCCGTCAAACCTAACGGGGAGTGGAAGTCCCAGTGGTGTTCGTGACGTCAAGTGTCTGATTTCAGTTCCATGCTCGCGACGACAAAACACCGCTGGCCGCATTCGCATCCCAAGATGGCCGCTGCCACGTGTTCGTGAATACGAACGCCGACCACCCAGTCGGCCGCTTAGAATGTTAGGGTGTTTGTGGTGTTAGAGGTGTTAAGAGGGTCAATGAGGTTAATAAGCACCACACTCCACATTTGGCTGGTCAGTTGTTCAGTAGTTCATTCGGTATTCAATGGCAAATGATAAAATAAGGCAGACTGTATTCCATTCGAATGGGTAGACGAACAAAATGTATAAGCTTTAAAATTCAAGGACAGAGTGTCTGTCCCAGCGTTATCCTCTGCTGTCCAGTCAGCCTTAATAACAGACTTGCAGAAACAGTAATAGATGGTGTAAAACTTAGTGCTGTCCCAGCTCCTTCAGTGTCTGTGTGAGGCTGCACATGAAGAGTAAGGGATCCCTACTCATCTTCACACTAGTAACCTCTCACACAGGACATGTATTAACGGAGGAGCAGGGGAAGCGCTCAGTAATTGGTTTGGCTATTTCCTATCCCCTAAGGCTCTGTCCTTTCTGAGGAAGGAAACTAGCTTGCTCATATTGAACAAGCTAGTTCCTATTCAACTAATGGACCTTTTGCCCCATAGTGGTCATTGTGACAGTAGTCACCATCACTGGGAGCAGAAGGACACTTTACACAGGTTCCTAAATCACCCTGTACCCATTATTGGTGCAGGGTGTTTATAATGTGTCTGTACATTGTTAATTATTTTGTGTGCTCTCCTGTCCTGCTGAAGCTTGTTACAAACTAAGTAGATTTGGCTAAATATCCTTTGTACCACCCTCTGCTGGTAGCAACAGCTATATGCATTACCTGAATAGCAAAGCTTGTTAATTTGCATATTCAGGTAGATTTGCATATTGCTAATTCTGCAGAGAGGAGAGATTTTTTTGTGTTGGTTATCGACTCCCCCTCCCCCGCCCACCATATTGGAATTCAAGCTTTAATACAGATACAGTAAGCAAAGAGAAGAAGTTTGTTTTTGTGCACAGACAGATTTTCACAGAGCGAAACCTCACCAGTAGGTTGTATGGGTTAGTTGTCGAACCGTGGCTGATGAGCCCGGTCCCATGCTATAGTCGTTACTATGTGTCATGATCTTGAGCAGGTCAGATAGGAGACTAATGCCAGGGTTGACTTCAGGTACTTTATTAGTGATTTTAAACATATTATGAAACTTGAGGCAAAACAGAATTTAGGTAATATGCCACAAAATAGGATACTTGCCACAGAACAGGTTACTTGCAAATAATAAAGAATGTATTTAATTTACAGGTAGGGTTGTAACAAAGGCAGGCTGGTTACAGAGGCAGGCTGGTTTGAAGTATAGGTAAGAGTGGAGCAGATTGTTAGGAGCAGGTTTGAAGGTAAGTGTGAAGCAGGTTCACAGGAGCCAGGATATGAAGTGTTTCAGTAAGAACATTATCTTCAATGTAAAGGCCCCTGGAAATCTCAGGTGTGGCCTTTTGTATGATCTGTAATTAGTCCTATGCAGGTGAGGACTGAGGTCACTAGTGGCTTGGGAGGCCACTAGTGGTGGAGAACTGTAACTTATTTTAAAGAAGCATAAATAAATGAAGATAAAACATAGTTGTCAGGATACGATCCTGACACTATGTGTGGTTTAGCTCGTAGATTGTGGGGAAGAGATTTACAATTTTATGCCTAAAGGGACTTGTCATAGGAGGCTTTATAATTTCCCCTTGGGTCTGGTGATCAGGTGATAAACACGAAGTGTTAACAAGAGAATGTCCTTTACATATTTCAATGGTATAAGTTGTGAGGTTAAATAATAATATAAAAAACAAACATAATCTAGCAATGGAAAGTAGTGCTTTTTTATTTTTTTATTTTTTTAACTTTTTTTAACTTTTTTTTTCGGAAAAACTGAAAAATAATGTACTATGAGATAGTCACAAAGTAAAAGAAATCACAATTTTTTTTCCGGGCTCCATGAGGCCGTCTCCCTCTGCTCGGCAACCATAAAGATGGAATTAGTCAAGTGACCGTGACTGCAGGTGAGTGACTTGAGGAAGAGCGTGGTGTGAAGATGGGGATCTTTGAGGGATCCAGGGTTGACAATCAGGTATTCCTTGCTCCCGCATCTGCCAAGAGTCCCATATTGCTCATCGAGGAGATTCTGCACCCAGTGATTCTTCCCTTGATAGGAAAACAGCAGTGTTCTGGGGATCCCCCAGCGATATGTGACATCTTTAGTCCAAATAACCTGCAGCATCGGTCTCAGTGACCTTCGCTATACCAACGCGTTCCGTATGAGATCTGGGAAAACAAGAAGGGATGATCTTTTGAACTGGATTGGAGATTTCCTCTGAGCTGCTAAGAGGAACAAGGCCTTATCCTGGGTAGGCTAGAAGCCGATTATAAGGTCCACTTGTAGCCAAAGCCGGGGCGTTCTGTGGTTTTGGTAACCTGAACATGCCGTCCGTTTTCATCACATTTGCTTGTTTGGGTAGTATTAGGGCAGCAGTTCCTCCATAATGATGGTATCTAGGACGTCTCAAAGCTTTAAGTTGTAGCATCTCCATGATTCTTCCAGCGCCCTCAGTTCTAGCCTCTGTGTCACTCTGGGCCTTCTGGAGCACCTCCAGTTTCTGCTCAATGGATGCAAGTCTGGAATCTTGGGTGCTTGTAGTGGTCTCCAAGAGGGTTAGTCTGTTGTTGGACCTTTTTATAGAGGTCTTGAACTGTGAGATGTCTGCTGTGATGTTTGCGTGCAGCTCCTCCAGCAAACCCTTGATATGGGCTGCAGTGACCGGCTCTCGATCTTCAGGTGTGGGGCAGACTTTGCCACTGGTAGTGGATTAAAGGATGCACCTGCTACCAAATAAAAGGCAAATTCCTCAGAGTAATATGACGAGCCATCCTCCTGCAGTACATGTTATGAGCGCCTGAGGAGTTTGCCAATATCTCGGCTATTAAGTGCTTTATCCGTCCGTGTTTTTGGGATTTGTGGCCCATGGTGTTGAGTGCCTGTCAGAAGATCAGGTCCCACTGCGTACGGTTAAGGAATGAAGTACATAGCAGTAGTTTTTCATAAAAAGATAGCGGAGCTCGAGGATCGTGCGTCCGCTTGGGTTCATGTCTAACTCCGCCACCCAATTATTTGTATTTTGTTTGTGAATTGTCACCATAAGTTACATGTAAGGAGCATTTGGGCCAGTCTTAAGAAAATTTTAAGTTTTCTATGTTAGTTTATTTTGGAACTGTGTGCAGGGCCGTCTTTAACGCAGGGCAAATGGGGCAGCTGCCCCGGGCCCACTTACTCCTGGGAGCAGCTGCCCCATTTGCCCTCTGCCTGTAACAATTTCTTTTAGGATCACCGATCCTAAAATAAATTGTTGTGGGCAGCGGGCCCGCACACTAAGGGGGCCCATCGGGTGGCCCATGCAGTTAGGGCCACTCGGTGGGCATTTGTAAGCAGGGGCCCTGTGGCCCTTTATCAGCACAACCGGGCACCTCTCTTTTTTTCAGCAGTATGTGGGAGGAAGTGACGGTCACTTTCTCCCAGATAGTGCGGAGCCAAGCAGGAGGGAGAACCCAGAAGAAGCAGTGCAGAGAGGGCTAGGCTGGGAGAGCTGGACCCCAACTCCCAGCCACCGCAACCAGCGCACTGGACCCCTGTGAAGCCACCCTCCAGGAAAAGGTAAGAATCTGGAGTGTGGCTGTCAAAGTGTAAATTTTGCATGTGTGTCTAAATGTGTGTGTGTCAGTATGCCTGTCAGTGTATGTGTGTGTGTGTGTGCCTGTGTGTCAGTATATCTGTCAGTATGTGTATCTGTGTGTGTGTCTGAGGGTGTGTGTGTGTGTCAGTATGTCTGTCAGTGTCTGTATGCATGTGTTAGTGTGTCTGTGTGTGTTAGTGTGTCAGTATGTCAGTCTATGTGTCAGTATGTGTATTGAAATGTTAACACTACATACAAACACACCTCTGTGTTAAAAACAAACACAACACATAAATGTATGCTTGCATTCAAACACCAACACCACATACAAACACATCCCTACCTTCGCACAAACAGACTCCATACATGGATGCTTACATTCAAACATACAAATACTGCTCGTTGCTAAATACAACCCTGCAAGCATAGTAAAATAGAGCCACAGCTGTCAAAGGATTGTTGGAGTTGCATGACAAATGGGGATCTACCTTTTGGCCACCGCTGTGTCAGGGAGTGGGGGGGAGGGAAAGGATCCAGTGGGCCCAAGCAAAGGTCAATTTTCAGGGCTGTCTGCAGGGCTCTAGCCCAGGGATAAATCAAAAGAGCTAGGCTTGAGAGCCGCAAATGCCTTGCAGGCAGGATGTATGATACCTGCCTGGTAGAAGGGCAGCAACAGAATAGGCATAGGGGATGATACCTGCCTGGAAGGAGAACTGCAGCCTGGTCGGGTGAAAAAGCTCCAGATGGGGCCCATTTAAGCCACGGCAACTGGGGCAGAAGCGTTTCAGGTTTCCCGGTGCCAACTAGGAAGCAATCCTGGCAGAAGTACTCAGCCAGGGTACAGGGAGCTCCGTCACAGTCATGTCCAGTATATGGATGGGAAGTAGACAATTCACACTGAAAGTGCTAGTTCCCATCCTTATAAAGTACATTTTGCCCCCTAATGGTCAGGTCATGCATAAAGATGGAAACTAGAACATTCACACTAAAATAACTAGTCCTGATCCAGCTTTTACAAGGATGGGAAATAGATCACTGACCCTGAAAAATTTGTTGTGATCGAGCTAAAGGATCTATTCTATCTCAGGTTAATACATGCCCTTTGTGAGAATGGGAAATAGACAATTCATACAGACAGAGTTAGTTCCAATTCGGCTAAAATACATTTTATGCTTCAGGTTAATTCAAGCCCTTTTGAGGATAAGAAATAGACCATTCACAAAGGAAAAAGCTAGTTTCTATCAGTCCAAGCATTTAATTTTTTTAAACTGTTTTCACCTTACCAAAGCAACCAAACACCCTCCAGTGCCACTCCCCTCCCCCTGGTTTGTTCTGGAGAAAGGGATTCAGACAAAGCTATACTCTTGGGAGCTGCAAGGGTATCTCTCTCTTTGTCATCTAAAGGATTTCAATTTACTTTCTATAGGGAGCTCTCTATGTAAAGTTCTGTGGTGGCAATCATGCAGACCTTTCTTTAAACTGGTGGCCTTTCCTATAAAATAGGAATGTGCCTGCTGATGGCATCAATAATTGGGAAACATACTATTACTCAGCTTTCAGGAGCCCCTACATTTATTCAGTTCCTGGTACTGTTAACTGAGTCACTACTAACTCATAACCCCTTAAGACCGCAGGACGTACTATGCCGTCCTTATTTGGGCGGCTCTAAACGCCGCAGGACGGCATAGTACGTCCTGGGCGGTCTTACCCCCCACGTGGCCGGCGGCACATGGCCGCTGCAGATCGCGGTCGGGGGGCATGCCTGGCCCCCCAGGCAGCCCCCTGTGCCTGGGGACCGCGGTCTGCAGCTTCCGATCGCAGTGACAGGCTGTCACTGCGATCGGTATTTACCATGTGTCAGCCGATTTTAAAATCGGCTGACACATGGAGCTGCGGCATTTTCAATCTGCAGATCGCGGTCGGGGGACATGCCTGGCCCCCCAGGCAGTCCCCCTGCGGTCAGTGACCGCGATCTGCAGAGTATGATTGCAGGGAGAGGCTGTCTCTGCGATCTGAATGCAGAGACAGCCTCTCCCTGCGATCTGATCGCAGTGATAGCCTGTCACTGCGATCAGAGGTTACTATGTGTCAGCCTATTGGCTGACCCATAGTAACTGCAGGCAGGATCCCCCTGCAGATCACGGTGGGGGGCATGCCTGGCCACCCAGGCACTCCCCCTGTGGCCAATTACCGTGATCTGCAGGAGGTGATCACAGTGACAGCCTGTCACTGTGATCACTGATCCTGTGTGTCAGCCAGTGATGTAAAATCACTGGCTGACACTGTCTCTGCCCCTCTCCTCCCCTCTTAACCCCTTAAAGTAAAAAAAAATAAAAATTAAAGTTAAAAATAAAATATACTTAGATCATTTATATATATATATATTATAGATGATCTAAGTATATATATATATATATATATATATATATATAGACACACACATTTACACATACACTAAGTGTATTTTAATATTTATATATATATATATATATATATATGTATTAATATCAAAATACACGTAGAAGGATATTGATTAAATATATACATAATTATAATTATATATATATATATATTTTATAATAAAAAAATATAAATACGTTAAAAAAAATAAATTAAAAAAATAAAAATAAATAATTAAAAATATATATATATGTGTGTAATTTCATTCTAACTGTATTTTGATATTAATATATATATATTGATAGCAAAATACACGTAGAACGAAATAATATATATGTATATACCCAAGTATATACGTATACATCACTATATGTATACCTATATATAAATAAAAATAATTGTAAAAAAATTATATACATATATATATATACACATATATATATCCACACACGTGTATATATAATAATTTTACATATATATGTATTTAATAATTTTACATAATTAGGTATCCTAATTAATTACAATTAGCGGGACCTGCCTAACAACCCATGCCAAAAGTATAGGGAATTTAATTTGCTAGCACTATATTTAACCCTATAACTTTCCAAGACACTATAAAACCTGTACATGGGGGGTACTGTTTTACTCGGGAGACATCGCTGAACACAAATATTTGTGTTTCAAAACCGTAAAATGTATTACAACAATGATATCGTCAGGGAAAGTGAAATCTATTGCATTTTTTGCACACAAACGGCACTTACACTGACGGTATTTTTGCTGTAATACTTTTTACTGTTTTGAAACACAAATATTTGTGTTCAGCAAAGTCTCCTGAGTATAACAGTACCCCTCATGTACAGGTTTTAGGGTGTTTTCAAAAGTTACAGAGTCAAACATAAGGCTTGCGTTTCAGTTTTTTCACAATGAAATTCGCCAGATTGGTTACGTTGGCTTTGAGACCGTATAGTAGCCCAGAAATAAGAATTACCTTCATAATGGCATACCATTTGCAAAAGTAGACAACCCAAGGTACTGCAAATGGGGTATGTTCAGTCTTTTTTAGTAGCCACTTAGTCACAAACACTGGCCAAAATTGGCTTTCAAATTAGTTTTTTGCATTTTTCACACACAAGCAAATATTAACGTTAACTTTGGCTAGTGTTTGTGACCAAGTGGCTACTAAAAAAGACTGGACATACCCCATTTGCAATACCTTGGGTTGTCTACTTTTGCAAATGGTATGCAATCATGGGGGTAATTCTCATTCCTGGGCTACCATACAGTCTCAAAGGCAACGTAACCAAACTGGCAAATTTCAATGTGAAAAAACTGAAAAGTGTAACATGCTTTATTTGACCCTGTAACTTCCCAAAACACCATAAAACCTGTACATAGGGGGTACTGTTTTACACGTGAGACATCGCTGAATACAAATATGTGTATTTTATTGCAGTAAAAGCAAACGGTATTATGACATTCACAGTTAGAATGTCACATAGAACTAAGAAAATTTAAAAAAATCTTATTTTCTCTCATTTTTTTATATTGTATTCATATTAAGTTATGTTCCATACCTAAATATTTGATGTTAAATGAAAGCCCTGTTTCCCCTGAATAAAATTATATATAATAAGTGTGGGTGCATTTAATATGAAAGAGGTGAATTACGGTTGGACAGACATATAGCGCAAATGCCAGGTTTTGTTTACGTTTTTTTTGGATCACAACTTGTACATTTGGCTGCGGTCTTAAGGGGATAAACCAAGTTCTTGGAATTTTGCTTCTATCATGACATTTTGTCAGGAACTGTGCCAATGGGGTTTCCCAACCAAAGATAGTCTAGTTGTACCTCTCCCTCAATTTTTTTCTCTTTGACCTGGTTCTGTTAGCTACTTCTATGTGTGTTACATATAGTTTAGACCTCTTTTTATTTTCTAACTTATTGTGCCTTTTCTTTTTGTTTTAAACTAGACCTTGGTATTACTTAAAGGGACTCTATAGTCACCATATAAAAGCAAGAAAGACAGGTCCCCCAGCCTTCCTTCTTGCTTTTATATGAACTTTCATTAATTAAAAAAAAAAAAATCGGTGTTTTTATATTAAAAACTTACCTCCGTTCCAGCGCCGAGCTCCCCGCTAGGCCGCGCCCCCTTTTTCGTCAAAATGACGAAATCGCGGGGCCCAATGGGACGGCTTCGCGCTGGACCAATCGCGTTCTTCATAGAGCGGCATTGAATGCCGCCCTATGAAGAACCTGAGCGCTTTACCGCGCATGTGCGCGGAATGCGCGTTCGCGAGCTGAGCTGTCTGACTGACAGCTCAGCTCGCTTTCTAAAATTATCAATAAGGGGGGGGACCTACTGTCCCCCCCCCGGCCCCCACCCCTGTGCGGCGGGTGGGGGCCCTAAAATGATCAATGAGGGGGGGACCTACTGCCCCCCCCGGCCCCCACCCCTGAGCGGCGGGTGGGTGCCCTAAAATTATCAATAAGGGGGGGGACCTACTGTCCCCCCCCGGCCCCCACCCCTGTGCGGCGGGTGGGGGCCCTAAAATTATCAATAAGGGGGGGGACCTACTGTCCCCCCCCGGCACCCACCCCTGTGCGGCGGGTGGGGGCCCTAAAATTATCAATGAGGGGGGGGACCTACTGCCCCCCCCGGCCCCCACCCCTGAGCGGCGGGTGGGGGCCCTAAAATTATCAATAAGGGGGGGACCTACTGTCCCCCCCCGGCCCCCACCCCTGTGCGGCGGGTGGGGGCCCTAAATACAAAGGGGGGGGGGACCCTAGTTAACCCTCCCCCCCCCCCCAAAAAAAAATATCTCCCTACCTACCCCCCTCACCCTAAAAATAATGAGGGGGGACCATTAACTAAAAACCTGTAAAAAAGAAAAAATGAGATAAAATCAACTTACCATTCGATGTTTTCTTTCTTCTAAAATCTTCTTTCTTCAGCCCCAAAAAAGGGCAAATAAAAATCCATAATAACCGACGCAATTAAAAAAAAAAAAAAAAAAAACCGAGCGCAAAAAAAAATAATCCATCTTCACCCATGGAGGGCTCCGCGCAGACTGAGCTCCGCAGGGTGGGGAAGGCTTATAAAGCCTTGCCCCGCCCTGCAATTAGGCTAAGAACACTCTGATTGGTGGGTTTGAGCCAATCAGAGTGCTCTTTGTCATTTTACAAGCGTGGGAAAGTTTTTTGGAATTTCCCCACGCTTGTAAAATGACACAGAGCACTGTGATTGGATGGATTTCAAGCCATCCAATCACAGTGCTCTGTGTCATTTTACAAGCGTGGGAAAGTTCTTTGGAATTTTCCCACGCTTGTAAAATGACACAGAGCACTGTGATTGGATGGATTTCAAGCCATCCAATCACAGTGCTCTTTGTCATTTTACAAGCGTGGGAAAGTTCTTTGGAATTTCCCCACGCTTGTAAAATGACACAGAGCACTGTGATTGGATGGGTTTCAAGCCATCCAATCACAGTGCTCTGTGTCATTTTACAAGCGTGGGAAAATTCCAAAGAACTTTCCCACGCTTGTAAAATGACACAGAGCACTGTGATTGGATGGCTTGAAATCCATCCAATCACAGTGCTCTGTGTCATTTTACAAGCGTGGGAAAATTCCAAAGAACTTTCCCACGCTTGTAAAATGACACAGAGCACTGTGATTGGATGGCTTGAAATCCATCCAATCACAGTGCTCTGTGTCATTTTACAAGCGTGGGAAAATTCCAAAGAACTTTCCCACGCTTGTAAAATGACAAAGAGCACTCTGATTGGTTTAAACCCACCAATCAGAGTGTTCTTAGCCTAATTGCAGGGCGGGGCAAGGCTTTATAAGCCTTGCCCACCCTGCGGAGCACAGTCTGCGCGGAGCCCTCCATGGGTGAAGATGGATTATTTTTTTTGCGCTCGGTTTTTTTTTGTTTTTTTTTTTTTATTGCGTCGGTTATTATGGATTTTTATTTGGCCTTTTTTGGGCTGAAGAAAGAAGATTTTAGAAGAAAGAAAACATCGAATGGTAAGTTTTTTTTATCTCTTTTTATTTTTTTATTTTTTTACAGGTTTTTAGTTAATGTTCCCTCCCTCATTATTTTTAGGGTGAGGGGGGTAGGTAGGGAGATAATTTTTTTTTTGGGGGGGGGGAGGGTTAACTAGGGTCCCCCCCCCCTTTGTATTTAGGGCCCCCACCCACCGCTCAGGGGTGGGGGCCGGGGGGGACAGTAGGTCCCCCCCTTATTGATCATTTTAGGGCCCCCACCCACCGCTCAGGGGTGGGGGCCGGGGGGGGACAATAGGTCCCCCCCTTATTGATAATTTTAGGGCCCCCACCCGCCGCACAGGGGTGGGGGCCGGGGGGGGGACAGTAGGTCCCCCCCTTATTGATAATTTTAGGGCCCCCACCCGCCGCACAGGGGTGGGGGCCGGGGGGGACAGTAGGTCCCCCCCTTATTGATAATTTTAGGGCCCCCACCCGCCGCACAGGGGTGGGGGCCGGGGGGGACAGTAGGCCCCCCCCTTATCGATAATTTTAGGGCCCCCACCCACCGCTCAGGGGTGGGGGCCGGGGGGGGACAATAGGTCCCCCCCTTATTGATAATTTTAATTTTAGGGCCCCCACCCGCCGCACAGGGGTGGGGGCTTGGGGGGGGGGGACAGTAGGTCCCCCTTATTGATAATTTTAGGGCCCCCACCCGCCGCACAGGGGTGGGGGCCGGGGGGGGACAGTAGGTCCCCCCCTTATTGATAATTTTAGGGCCCCCACCCGCCGCACAGCGGTGGGGGCCGGGGGGGGGGGAAGGAGAGTAGGTCTCCCCCCCCCCCCCCCCTTCAACCACTATTGTGGACAGTCAGCTCCCTGTGGGTTCGGGCTTCAGCTGTCAGCTGAAGCTGAAGCTGTCAGCTGAAGCCACGCCCGCAGCAGTGCTGACAGGCTATCAGCACACAAAGCGCGTTCACAGTGCTTTGTGTGCTGATAGCCCGTCTGATGCATTCACCCAGAATGCATCGGACGAGAGGCCTTTTTAGGGCCTCTGAACTCGGAAGTCCCTCTGGTGGCCGTCTGATTGACTGCAACAAGAGGTGTTCCAAGCTTCCAATGTAAACACTGCATTTTCTCAGAAAATACAGTGCTTACAAGAAAAAGGCTCCGGGTAGCTGTAGCACTCACCTGAACAACCTCATTAAGCTGAAGTTGTTCAGGTGACTATAGTGTCCCTTTAATGGCACATTGTTCTTGCTAATGATCTTGTTAATGATACCTTCCTACTCTTTACTGTTCTGATTTCAAACCTAGTTTAGTCTTGCTACTAGAAAACTGTCAAATAGCTGCTGTCTACTGGTCTATTACTAATGTGTAGACATGTGCAATTCGTTTCGGTCCGAATATGTATTCGGACGAATTTCGGGCAATTCGGACATTCGGGTACGTGCTGAATTGCCGAAGTTCCGAATTGCCGAGGTCCTGAAGTTCCGAAATTACCGAATTTCTGAAGTGTCGAAGTGTCGAAGTGCCGAAGCACAGTATTGCCTAAGTACTAATATATCTACCCAGTGAAAGAAGAAGAATGTTACATTGTATACAATTTTAAATAAAAAGTATACAAACATAGCCAGGATTCACCTGTAAGAATTTGCAACACTTACAACAATCAAGTAACATACATTCATATAAAATGTAAGTTACTTAGCCAGTCAGTGTAAAGACAGGAATGAATAAGTAGATAACTCCCTAATTCCCACGGTATTAATTCCCCGAAGTGCCGAAGTCCCGAAATTCCGAAATGCAGAAGTTCCGAAGTTGCCGAAGCTCCGAAGTGCTGAAGTGACGAAGTTCCAAAGTGTTGAAGTGCCGAATTGCCGAAGTCCCGAATTACGAAAATTCAGAATTTCGGAATGCCGAACCGAACCGAAAATTTTCCCCATGCACATGCCTACTAATGTGGCATGATAATGCCACTAGTTTTATTTTTACCTGTTGTGTTGTGTTATGCTGCCACTAGTGATGTCCCAAACGGTTCGCTGGCGAATAGTTCCGGCGAACATAGCTTGTTCGCGTTCGCCACGGTTGGCGAACATATGCGATGTTCGGTCCTCCCCCTATTCATCATCATTGAGTAAACTTTGACCCTGTACCTCACAGTCAGCAGACACATTCCAGCCAATCAGCAGCAGACCCTCCCTTCCAGACCCTCCCACTCATACCGGAGAAACTGACGGAAGCCAAGCACAGAGAAGTGGACACAGGTTTCTTCAGGAAGGAAGAGATTCTTTATTCGATTCACCGACCGGGACTCAGAGGGACTAATGTCACCAAAAAACAGCAAAGTCTGAGTCCTGATCATACAGTGTAGGTCCCTTATATAGGCATGTAGCTCCTCACATACTCTTATCTAATGAACTGAATAGAGACTAAATTCCTGTTTGACCCCATGGCTTGCCCAGCACAATGGAGGAGGGGAAATACTCGTATATCCTGTATTCCTACACTTGCTCAGTACTCTGTTGATTGTATCTTAGCTACGTGCAACCAACCGACCGATACATCAACATATGCAAGTGCACATACCATGTGGCAATCTTGTCCTAGTAAATTTATTTTTACTGAGATTCCACAACATTCCCCCCTTTGATGCTTCTGATATTTCACAATTCCAGATGCATCACTTAACCATAGTTTGCTTACACCTCAGGTTGCTATGAACCAGACCAGACTTTGCGACTCCCTAAAGATACGAATCCCTCAACATTCCTCTTCCTGTACTAATTCTCCCTGATTTAGAGCCTCATACCTATATATAGCCATTATCTGTGAAGCAGCCTTTCTCTCTGCTATATTCTCTATAATGCTCTGCACAGACCTAACTACCAAAGGAATCAGACATGGTAGGAGAAGGCACAGCATCAAAATTAGCATGACTCCACCTACCAATGCCTTAAGTCCTCGAAACTGCTCATACCAGTTACCAAACCAACTACTTGGATTATACCCTTTCCATACCTGGGTAGGCACATGCGCTAATTTAACCATATGGCTAGTAAGCTCAGCTATTGCTTGCCCTTCATCATCTATTTGAAGACAACAATTGCTTAGGTTAAACTTCCCACGTACACATCCCTCTACTGCCAATAGGTAATCCAAGGCTAATCTATTTTGGTAAACGGCTGTCCACATCCTAGTATTATGTTTCGCTAGGAGATTGAGCGCTTGCGATGTTTCATTGGTAATTATCTCAACCACTGCCTGTAACCTTATAATACGGTTGAGCATATATATTGGGGTTCTATATCCAAAAGTACCATCCTCTGCCCATGTAGCTGGCCCATAATAATCTATAATACGCTGGGGAGGCCACTCATTATCTTCCCAGTTACCTATCTTTAGGGTTCCCCTTTTCTTTCTATGATTCACATCATATACCTTAACTCCCAAAGTCTCTCCTGTTTCAATAGGCAACAAGAAGAAGGATGGTTTGAGCATACCTAACACACATGCCCCTTCCCAGTCCTGTGGTAACTCCGAATAGGCTTTCTTACCACAGATCCAGTACAAATTTGCTGGGGCTTTCCAACTCGATGTAGCAGATAGGTCAAACCACACATCCTTTAAATTGGTATAACTTGCAAACGGGTTAGGTGGTTCTGAGACATTTGAAGCTGACCACCAAGTTGTATTCTTTGTATCATCATCATAAGCTTTTTGCCCTAGACAAGTCAATTCTCCTACAGATGTATTAAACATTATTTCTTTCCTTGCTATGCAAACATAACCTATAATGGAGGTCTTTAATCGCCACTCAGATTTACCTCTAACACTCATTTGATAATCAGCTTGAGAAGATGTTATCTGTTCAATTGTCTCAGAACCGGAATACATTACCTCCTTTGCTTCCCAGGGCCATTGGTCTCCCATATTAGTACCTCCACACACATAGCAGTTGTTTACATTACGACTACCGGCAATACTCTCGGCTAGATCAATAAACAAGTTCTTAGCATTATGGAGGATCTTATTCTCTACACTCATCTCCTCGTAGAAAGAATGGAAAACCTGATGAGTCTGGGCTGCCACAGTATCGGTCTCTATCCCTATAAATAATATTGTCCCAGGATCCAAACCTGTTCCATATATCTGGAACCCAAATAAGTTTCCGAACCTATGTATAAACTGTTCAGGATTATTAATAAGTATATGGACTGGGTTACACTCCATAGACTTACAATATGGTTTGGTAGGCAACTTAGTAAGAATCATATCCTTATCTACTGTCTGTCCCCAAGATGCCCACCCTACACAAGACCAATATGGACAATAATTATAATTCTTATTTGGGCATTTTGGATCTATATACTTGTTCTTACTACTGGGGCAAATATACTTATCATTAGACCCATACGTTCTTTCCCATTTAAGATCCCTGCATACATTCCACGGTTTTCTACCACTTGATATCGCCTTACATGCATCAAATAGCAGAACACCCGAAGAATGTACAGTTTCTAGTATTGTCTTATTTATTAGGGTCCCCTGTGAGTCTCCATTCCAAAGGGTCAACCAAATTGTACGGGGTTGATACTCTGGACTAAAACACTTAGGTTCTCCTACTCCTAAATGGCATACACTATAATCTATACCTAAGTATCTACACTTAGATACATATCCTTTACACTCATATTGTGAATGCCAAATAAGGGTCAGGGAAATATGATTACCTGTTTTTGTAGTCTTAATGCAAACCTCACAGCCAGGTGTGTCGGTACCTCTACCTTCCTGAATAATTAAAAACACACATATATACATTATAAAACACATCACTCCTGACATCTTTGTCTTCATTCTTCGACCGTGTGATGGCACCTCAGCTTCCAGGAAATAAAAGGGCTGCAAGGAATGGAGTCCTTCAAGTCCTCTCTTCCCTTCACAGAGGTCCCTTCAAGACACTCTGGCTATGTATCGTGGGTAGGTGGTCAGGCTTTATTATGGCCGTCAAAACACCTACTTGCTGATCTCTTTGTTTACTCTTGAAGTCCCAATATCTCCTCGACACTTCGACTGAGTTACACGCTTTAACCGTATCTTGCAGGGATTCTCTGGATCTGGTGTAGCTTGCCAAGAATCTACTGCTGCTGCTCCGCAGTTTTACCCAACTCTACAACCTGCTGCCGGGTAATTCCTTCACCCAACTGACTTAAATCCCCCCTTAAGTTAGCAAGTAACGGACGCCCATACATAATTTCAAAAGGTGAGAGACCCATCCTACCAAGTAGTGGACGCCCATACATAATTTCAAAAGGTGAGAGACCCATCCTTCTGGTAGGTGTATTACGAATGCGTAACAGAGCTATTGGCAAAAGAACATTCAATTTAAGTTGAATTTCTTGACACATCTTTGCCAATTGGTTCTTAATAGTTCTGTTCATCCTTTCCACTTTCCCAGAACTCTGAGGTCTATATGCCGTATGAAGCTTCCACTTAATACCAAGCATATGAGTCAGTTGTTGTAGGCACTGGTGAACAAAGGCTGGACCATTATCCGATCCTATAGAACATGGTAGTCCATATCGGGGTATTATTTCTCGCAACAGGAATTGCACAACTTCTCCTGCTTTCTCTGTATGAGTAGGACATGCTTCTACCCAACCTGAGTAGGTACACACAACTACTAGTAGGTAGCGATGTCCGCCGGATTTAGGCATTACCGTATAGTCTATTTGGAGATCGGACATAGGGAGTCCTCCCATATACTGGACTCCCGGTGGTTTCACTGGACCATGCCTTGCGTTGTTCTTGGCACATATCACACATCTTCGTACAAAGGCTTGAGTCAAGTTGGACAATCTTGGTATGTAGAAATGCTTCCTAAGAGATTCTTCCATGCTATCTCTTCCGAAATGTGTCCCGTTATGATAATTCTGGACAATTTCTACAGCTAGCGATGCTGGAATAACTATTCTTCCATCTTCTAACTGATACCAATTGTTCTCCAGATACTTCCCAGCTTCAGTCTTTAACCACTCTTCTTCTTGAGCTGTATAAACTGGAGTCCATTGAGACAGAGGGGTCGGTATGAGAGCAGCTATACATTCCACATACTCCTGTTTTCCTGATTCAGCGGCATGCTTGGCTGCATTATCTGCCATCCGATTTCCTTTTGTTACATCACCATCACCTTTCAGATGCGCTCGACAATGTATGATACCAACTTCTTTCGGTTCCCACACGGCTTCCAGTAGTTGTAATATATCAGCTGCGTACTTGATTTCTTTACCCTCTGAGTTCAGTAGTCCTCATTCTTTATACAAGGCTCCATGGGCATGAGTGGTTAAAAACGCATACTTGGAGTCCGTGTAGATGTTCACCCTCAAACCTTCAGCCAATTGTAACGCTCGTGTGAGTGCGATAAGTTCTGCCTTCTGTGCCGATGTTCCTTTTGACAATGGCCGAGCTTCTATCACCTTGTCTATGGTTGTCACTGCATATCCTGCATAGCGAATCCCTTCTTTCACATAGCTGATAAGGGAATTTTTGAAGCAAGCCAATAAGTTTGAATGACTATCTGTTCCTGACCAAATTAGAGATGTTTAAATTGCGTATACGCAGAAGTAAATTCACACTGACACACGGGGTTCAGGTTAAATGAAAGAACTTCAGAAAATGTAATGGCATCTGTTAAAAAGCGGGCTCGCAGACCCTTTTAAAGGCAAAATTACATCATTGAAAGAAATCAAGATATCGGCAAATAAACATTGTCAATTGGCTTAGGTGTACAGTGGTTAGTTAAATGCCCTCCCTGTTGGGTGTTACATCTTTATGTCATAGCTGACGTCATGACGAGCTCCTACAGGTTTCGGCACCATCTTGCTGGCACGAGGGAGCTCTCTCGATGGGAGGGGGCTTTTGGCAGCTGTCCATAATGAGCAACTGGTACGTTAGTCGTTCAAGGTTAGTTTCCTCAAGGCCTTTTGAGCAATTATACATTCTATTAAGACTATTGGCTACAGTGTTTCATTTAACAGGATTCTAGCATTTCCTGCTGACATGCTATTTCTATGAACAAAGCAATCTTGTAAGATTTAAACTATGAGGCCTGAGAAGTGAATATAAGAGTATAGTATTAAAGAGGCCCAGTAAGGGTATATTTTATAAGGGGCCTAATAATTCTACAACAGTCCCCCCTATAGAGTGTTAATTACTAAAAAGGATAAACTTTATTTGTTAATATCAGAAGATTTGTTAGCCCAAAGACATATAAAACCCCATGTCCGCTAATTTGGTGTTAATGCAAAGTGCAAGTCTATCCCTAATCTGACCCTAATAGGCTGCAGCTCATCCGTCAGTACGGCTCTCGAACACTTCACTCCATGGGTATCCCGCGGTGGCTTGTCCACCACTTCTCCACACAGTAGACTGACCCATACAGACGGAAGCTATCCCTTAGCTGTCCCTTCCTAGAATTTCTGCACTTCATCATCATAGGGAAGAGTTTGTAGCGGAATGCAGGGTGATGTGAGATCTTGATCACCAATTTCCAGATGAGTAAAGGTTGGTGTCGTTTGGTCTACAGTCTTCTGTAGGAATTTTCTGAGGCATGGGAGGACACAACAAACGAGAAGAGCGAGAATAAAAAGAAAAATTAGTAGAGCCATACCAATATGAACTAAAGCTTTTTGCCAACCAGTCATCCAACCAAACCATTTTTCCCAGGGATCTGTCACCCCAGAATTCCTTTTCAACTCTTCTGAGAGTTTATTTAATTTTTCTATGGCCAGGGTGACCTTACCATTAGGGCCTGTGTTTTCTGGAATGTAAGTGCAACAAGTCATAGTGTCGGGTAGTATTTTACATACACCCCCCTTCTCGGCTAAAATCATATCTAAGGCCAGTCTGTTCTGGAAGGTCATCTGGGATGTGGCTTGTAGTTGTTCGGCTTAACCCTGGAGGGCATCCCTGGTATAGTTAACAAAGCGCTGTTGGTTGTAATAGATATAATTTATCCAGTTAAGGTTCTTATTGGCAGTGACTATAGTGAACAGTGATTCGAAACCCACTGCAACTTCATCTCTAGCTTTAAATTCATTAGGTACCCCCCTAGGTACCCCAATGGCATCTATGTAAACATGTGGGTCAAAACTGCCTTTTACTGGGGTTTCTCGTTTGGCTCTGGCTGGTATATGTGGTGGGCCGGGTGTGTCAGCATGATTATCAGAAATAATGTGTATGGGCATAATGACTTTAGCTAGGGCACACTCACTCCACCATTCAATCTCCAGTCTAGATCTTATCAGTAGATCCCCACATAACCAGTAAATATCCCCCAGTGACCTGGTATGATGCTGTAGCAGGTGTTTAGGGACAGTTCTGTAGGTGGCACAATACCCTTTGGAAAGTTACCCACAAATTTACCAGTTCCGTCATAGTTGGTATAGCAAGTATAATTACCTTTGTAAATTGTAACTCCGTCAGGGGGGTTTGACATTTCCAACTAAGAGAGGGTATTTGTCAGGGTACCTGAAGTCTCTACCTCGGAGGAGGTTAGACTTTCTAACGGCCGTCCTCTCAGGGGGGCTGATTCACCCAATCCTCACAGCTCTCATAGCCGTTTACACGCCGGCCGCGATAGCCCCGCTTCCTTTTATGACGCGGCACTCAGGAGCCGACGTCATGACGGCAATCACGTCCCGATCTGTCAATCTAGTTCCGAACAACGAATCAGGGCTCGGCAGGGGCAGAGTCATCAATTAAATTTGTGTAATGGTTCATTGCCCTGTCGTGGTTCTAGCTTGTCTAGTCACTCAGTGCTCTTTTTACTATTTGTCTGTTTTACTGTTTGTCTTTTTGTCTTTTTGGTTCTGACTCGGCTTGTATTTTCATTCCTGCTTAACTCTCGTGTCCTTTGACCTCGGCTCGTCTCTCGCTTACCTGTTCTCTCGTTCCCTCGACCTCGGCTTGTCTCTGACCATTCTTTGCTTTCTCCTTACGTTAGTCCGGCCATTCTAAGGTCCGGTATACGTACCTAGCTCCTGTTTGTATTCTGCGTGTTGGATCCCTGTCCCGATCCTGACATTACGACAGGGCCAATGGATCCTGCAGGTACAAACGCTCAGATTGGTTCTCCTGACTCGAGATTTGAAGCCATGGACCATAGAATGGACCAGATGGCTCTGGCGCTGCAAGCATTGCTATCCCATCCTAGTAATCAATCAGAGGAGATGCGTACACCATCTTGCTAATACAGGCCTAGAGGTAGCCACAGTGGGAGCCTCTTCCCGTGTTACTTCCCCTTTACGCTATGGCGGTTCTCCGGATACCTGTCGAGGTTTCCGAAACCAGATAGGGATTCATTTTGAATTACAACCCCGCGCCTACCCTACAGACAGGGCGAAGGTTGGATTCATAATCTCGTTACTCATTGACAAAGCTCTTAGATGGGCTAACCCTCTGTGGGAAAATGATAATCCATTAGTCTATAATTATAATGCATTTGTCGCTACTTTTAGGAGGACTTTTGACCCTCCAGGAAGAAAGGCCAATGCAGCTAGACTACTATTACGTCTTAGACAGCATAGCCAAACCCTTGTGGATTATGCGTTAGAGTTTAGATCCTTGGCGGCAGAGGTCAAGTGGAATGAACAGGCCTATATGGACGTATTTCTGAACGGATTATCAGATGTGATCCTAGATGAGGTTGCCACAAGAGATCTTCCTGAAGATTTGGAAGAATTAATTTCATTTATTTCTCGAATAGATGAACGCATGAGACAGAGGCAGAACACTCGAGATAGAACTCATAGACCTTCCTTAAGACTAGCTCCCGCATTTCAGAATTCTGAATCTACAACTCTAGCTCTCCAAGAACCTATGCAAATAGGTAACACTCGTCTCTCAGAAAGTGAAAGACAATACAGGAGAAGGGAGGGTCTGTGTATGTATTGTGGAGTAAGAGGTCACCTACGCCTAAATTGCCCTAACCGTCCGGGAAACGCTCGCACCTAAGTTTCTCAAGAGGACAGGCCTTAGGTGTTTCTATCTTGTCCTCTATATATGATTACAAGGATCATAGGCTTCTGTTACCTGTTTCTTTAGCTTGGGAAAAGGGAGTACTTAATGCTATGGCATTGATAGATTCCGGAGCAGCTGAAAGCTTTATTGACCAAGCCTTTGTCACGAACCACTCTATCCCATCTCAGCTAAGGGATACACCCGTGGCCGTTGAGGCCATAGATGGTAGACCATTATCAGACCCTGTTATTTTTCGTGAGACTTTACCAGTTAGGTTAACTATTTGAATTCTACACGAGGAGGGAATATCTCTCCTGCTTATCTCATCTCCTTCAGTTCCAATAGTCTTGGGGTATCCCTGGCTTAAGAAGCATAACCCTATTATTGATTGGGAACAAGGTGAGATAGTCTCCTGGGATGAGGGCTGCAAGAGAGGTTGTTTACAGAAAATCTCACCGGTTTGCGTAGTTGACGCACCAAGTAACTCTAACCAGTCCACAGATTTACGGATACCATCTCAGTACCTGGATTTAAAGGCAGTCTTTGATAAAAAGAGGGCTGATACTTTACCCCCACACAGGTCCTTTGACTGTAAGATTAGACTCCTGCCTGGTACTATGCCTCCGAGGGGTACTGTATATCCTCTATCCACTAAGGAGAACTTAGTCTTAGAGGAATACATACGGGAGAACCTAGACAAGGGATTTATTAGGAGATCCTCTTCTCCAGCCGGGGCCGGTTTCTTTTTTGTAGATA
Organism: Pelobates fuscus; assembly: GCF_036172605.1. Lineage (NCBI taxonomy): Eukaryota > Metazoa > Chordata > Amphibia > Anura > Pelobatidae > Pelobates > Pelobates fuscus. The sequence continues at coordinate 86,078,640 of NC_086319.1, read as the reverse complement.
AGAAAGACGGCACTCTACGGCCTTGCATTGATTATCGGGGCTTGAATAAGATAACGATCAGAAATGCTTATCCTATTCCCTTGATTACTGAGCTATTTGATCGACTGAAAGGCTCCAAGATTTTTACCAAGTTAGATCTGAGGGGAGCTTATAACTTGGTGAGAATTCAGCAGGGTGACGAATGGAAAACGGCTTTCAATACCCGGTATGGCCACTATGAGTATACGGTAATGCCCTTCGGGCTTTGCAATGCCCCTGCTGTATTCCAGGACCTAATTAATGAGGTTCTTAGGGAATTTCAACATGAATGTGTTATAGTTTATTTGGATGATATACTAATACACTCTAGAGAGCCTGAGACTCACCACAAACAAGTCAGAAGGGTATTGCGTAAGCTTCTACAACATGGTTTGTACTGCAAATTGGAGAAGTGTAGCTTTGACCAATCTCAGATAAACTTTCTTGGTTACGTTATTTCTGGAGACGGGTTTAGGATGGACCCGGTTAAACTCCAATCAATTTTAGATTGGCCATTGCCCAAGGGATACCGTCGGTTGATGTTCATGTTGCCAATCTGAGGAAGTTGTGGGATCAGACTCGACGAATTTTTCTTCATAATTCCACGGTGTCCAAACGACACGCTGACAAATGCAGACGGGTGGCTCAGTTTTTTTCCCCGGGTGATAGGGTATGGCTGAGTACCAGAAACATCCGCTTGAAGGTTCCTTCCATGAAATTTGCTCCTCGTTACATAGGTCCTTACAGGGTTCTGTCTCGTATAAACCCGGTTGCGTATCGTCTGGCTATTCCCCCTGCCCTGCGCATCCCGAACTCCTTTCATGTTTCCTTATTGAAACCTTTGATTTGTAACAGGTTTTCCTCCGCTGTGTCCTCCCCTCGTTCTGTCCAGGTTGAGGGTCAGGAGGAGTATGAAGTCAAGGCCATTCTCGATTCTCGGGTTTCTCGGGGGAGGGTGCAATATCTGGTTGACTGGAAAGGTTATGGTCCTGAGGAAAGGTCTTGGGTGGTCCGGGAAGATGTGCATGCCTCTCGTCTCCTCAGGGCATTTCATGCTCGTTTTCCGTCTCGCCCCGGTTCCTTCCGCCCGGTGGGCGTTTCTGAGAGGGTGGGTACTGTCAGGGTACCTCTACCTCGGAGGAGGTTAGACTTTCTAATGGCCGTCCTCTCAGGGGGGCTGATTCACCCAATCCTCACTGCTCTCATAGCCGTTTACACGCCGGCCGCGATAGCCCCGCTTCCTTTTATGACGCGGCGCTCAGGAGCCGACGTCATGATGGCAATCACGTCCCGACTAAAGAGCCAAGGTATAAAATAGGGATTTGTGTAATGGTTCATTGCCCTGTCGTGGTTCTAGCTTGTCTGGTCACTCAGTGCTCTTTTTACTGTTTGTCTTTTTGGTTCTGACTCAGCTTGTATTTTCGTTCCTGCTTAACTCTCGTGTCCTTTGACCTCGGCTCGTCTCTCGCTTACCTGTTCTCTCGTTCCCTCGACCTCGGCTTGTCTCTGACCATTCTTTGCTTTCTCCTTACGTTAGTCCGGCCATTCTAAGGTCCGGTATACGTACCTAGCTCCTGTTTGTATTCTGCGTGTTGGATCCCTGTCCCGATCCTGACAGTATTCTGCTGTCCATGCTTTGCAGAGGGACTGGTTGGAACCATAATTAAAGGCAAAAAGACTTAGAAAACAGGTTTCTATTTCTAAAGGGATAGTTAAAGGGACGGTGCCAAGATGGGGTCGGGCACCTCCACATACATAACAGGCGGTTTTATTGTGCTTATTGGCATTATATCTCATCCATTCTAACCACAAATTTATATCATTAAAGCCTGTTTCAGCAGCCATAGTATCTTCAAAAGAAGGGTTAGCAATGGCCATCATGTCCCTAAAGGACTGGATATGTGGTTTTAGCGGATTTGGGACCATATGTTCAGCCCCTTGCCACTCTGGAGAGTGACACATGTCTTTGAGGTAGAAATGGCCTAGTTTATTATAGGAGCCTCTTCTCCAATACATTCCCATCACATATTGATCAGCATCCTCTGGGCCAGGATGTTCAATATTTAACATTAATTTCATAGGTGTACCTCCTCCAGGCTTTCTTAAAGTAATTCTTTGAAGGAGGGATCGACCATGGTCATCTATTTTTGATAAAGCACTTTTAGGTTTGTAGCCCCAGGCAGGCCCGGCATTCCATCCCGCCGCCCCCCAATGGTTACAGTTGTGCCCCCACTGTTTGTCAACTACACAAACATAGGGGTCTTTTGCTTGTGGTATATCTTTATAAATGGCTTGAACCTGTGATTTAGGGAATGGGCAATCTACAATATCACAATAATCAAAGGTAAAGGTGGCTACACGGGTACATGATGAATTATACCAGAAGGTGTACCCACTAGCATCTTTAGTAATGGCCACCTGCTGGGCTTTAAGAAGGCCAATCAAGAGGCATAGGTACCAGAAGTACATGGTTGTGCGGAATTAGCTTCCTCTGGAGCGGGTGTCTTTTTGCAATGGGAGGCGTGAATCCAATGTGGCCTACCAGCCAGCTTGACAGAGGTAGCGGTGATCAGGAGAACATGGAATGGTCCCTCAAATCTTGGTTCCAGAGTGTGTTTTCGCACAAATTTCTTGACTAGGACCCAATCACCAGGAAGCAGACTGTGGTTGCCTGTGTCAGAATCAGGATCTGGAATTGAAGAGAAAACTTGGGCATGGATTTTGTTTAAGGCACTTGCAAGTTCAGTCACATAATCTACTAAAACATCAGTCTGAAGCTGCAGTTGTTGGGGAAAATAGCAACCTAGTCTGGGTGCAGTCCCAAATAGAATCTCATACGGGGACAATGAGGGCTTTCCCCTGGGCGTATGTCTGACATTGAACAGGGCTATTGACAAGCTTTCAGGCCAGGGCATTTTTGTTTCTTGTGACATTTTTAACATTCTAGTTTTCAAGGTACCATTCATACGCTCCACCTTACCACTACTCTGTGGGTGGTAAGGGGTGTGAAAAGCAAGAGTCACTCCTAGAGCAGTCCAAATTTCTTTGGTAACTGATGCTGTGAAGGCCGGACCTTGGTCACTTTCAATGACTTCCGGCAATCCAAATCTACACACAATTTCTGTAAGTAGACGTCGTGCTGTTGTTTTGGCGGTAATGTTAATCACTGGGTAGGCTTCTGGCCAGCCTGAGAACATGTCCACTATTACTAGTGCATATTCGTAGTTGCCACTCTTTGGCATCTGGATATGATCTATCTGGATTCTTTGGAATGGATACATGGGCTTAGCCAGGTGCTTCAAGGGGACTTTAGCTGTTTTCCCAGGATTACATTTAGCACAGATGACACACGCTTTGCAGTAGTTATTGATTAGCGTGGTAATTCCAGGAGCTTCATGGTACTTCTGTACAAGAGCATTCATCAGATCTTTTGATAAGTGTGCAGGGCCATGCGCCCATTGAACAACTGCTGGGTACAAACTTTTAGGAAGACAGAATCTGAGGTTGTTGTAATACACTCCATCTTTTAGAACAGCCCCTTTCTGTTTCCATTTTTGTATTTCCTCAGGGGCTACTGTAGCTTGTTGTTCTCGTAAGATCTTTAGGTCAGTTGGAAGAGTCTGCAAAGTGAATATTGCAGTTTCTTCATTTCTTGGAGTTTCTTCATTTCTTGGAGTTTCTTCATTTCCGGACACTCTTCTTTCCACTTCCTGTGGTCCTCTTGCAGCTTGCTTTGCAGCTTGATCAGCTAGATGGTTGCCCTTTGCTTCATCCGAGTCTAACTTCCCATGTGCTTTTATCTTAAAAACAGCCACTTCTTCTGGAAGTAGGAGGGCATCCATCAGCTCCTTGATTGCAAAACTGTGCTTGACTGGTGTACCGGCAGTGGTGAGAAATCCTCTTGTTTTCCAAATCAGTCCGAAGTCATGAGCCACGCCCAGTGCATATCTTGAATCTGTATAGATATTGGCGTGTTTTCCTTCAGAGATCTTGCATGCTGAAGTTAGAGCTTGTAATTCAGCTTCTTGTGCAGACTTTGTTGATGGTAGTGATGATGACTCAATAATTTCATCTGTTGTGGTGACGGCATATCCTGTATGATATTTTCCTTCTTCATCAGCATATCTGGAGCCGTCCACAAACAGGGTGATGTCAGGGTCTGTTAGTGGATCCTCATGCACGGTTGGTAGGTGTGTGGTTTCCATTTTCATCTGTTCAAAGCAGTCATGGGGGGTTTCTGGGTCATAGTCATGCTGTATGACCAGGTCTTCAAATTCTTCTTCCAGAAAGTAACGTGGCCATGCTCTTACAAGTTCATGTTCAGTTGGTGCATACTTGACAACACCTATTTCTTGAAGTTGTGAATCATCCATGGTGGCCCATAATTTTGCCATGGGCCCAAGATCACCCCATGACTTAGTCTTTGACTTGGTTACAGGGACATGTGGAATGGCTGTGCCCAATGATGGTACAGATGTTTAAGTTCATATGGCAGTTGGACTAAAGTCATGCTGTTACCTTCATTATCATAGTAGAAGTCCTGTAAGGTGAATGTTACCTCAACCAATTGAAAAAGTTCATCTTCATAGCGAGGGTCAGGGTTGATGGTTGGTTTGTACCACATGGTGCAAAAAGCATATTCAGGCCCGTCACAGGGAGGCAAATTGGGGAGCAGTTTTGCCAGGGTGTGTGTAAGGAGTAGGACATATCCTTCGTCCATGATGAATCCATAATAGGTACCCCCCTCAGGGAGTGGCAGAAGAGTGGACGGGTTTAAAACCTGGCATCTTTGGAGGGTGACATTGTCAGGTAATAGGAGGCGACACTGGAGTCGAAGGTGTCTGGCAGCTGTGACATGTTTGATTTGGACCTGGTTAATTATCGCAGAAATGTCATGAGGTGCCAAAACAGTAAGAGGGTGACCAAGAACCAGGTCCCCAGTACATTCAATGAGTTCTTGAACTGCAAAGACAGCACGAAGGCAGGAGGGGGTGCCTCTGGCTACGATATCCAGATGACAGGAGAAGAATCCAATAGGCCTCTGACGTCCGCCAGGACCATGTGGTTGAGTGAGGACGCCTGTAGCATGGCCTTGTCTTTCAGATACAAACAATTTGAAAGGTTTGTCATAATTTGGTAGGCCAAGAGCAGGGGCAGAGGCAATCGCTCGCTGAAGAGTATAGAAGTTGTCAAGTGCCTCTGGTGACAGGCAGAAGGGGGCTGATTTGAGAGCGTCATACAAGGGTTGCATGAGCAGAGAGGCCTCAGGGATCCAGGCTCTGCACTATGAGATGAGGCCTAGGAAAGCATGTAGGGACTTTGTGCTCTTTGGAGGTGGAATGGCCAACACTGCTCTGACACGATCACGTGTGAGGTGTCTGGTGCCATGTGACAGGCAGTGGCCTAGGAAGATTACAGTAGGCTGGCAGAATTGAAGTTTGATGAGAGACGCCTTACATCCTTGATCTGCAAGATAACAGAGGAGATCCAGAGAGCATTTTTCTGTTGTGGGGACATCATCTCCACAAAGGAGCAGGTCATCTACATATTGGAGTAGGACAACCTCCGGATGGTCAGACTGCCAGGGGTCAAGGATGGTACTCATTGCTTTTGGCTCGGGGAATTCTGTGCCCCCTGGGGCATAACAGTCCAGGTATATTGTTGTTTTTCATGTGTGAAGGCAAACAGGTATTGACAGCTTGGTTCCAGGGGAACACTGAAGAATGCATTGGCCAGGTCAATCACTGTGAAGTATCTGGCAGAAGGTGGAATGCCAGAGAGGAGTGTGTGTGGATTTGGCACAATTGGGGTGTCCAGGACTGTTGCCTCATTTACTGCTCTGAGGTCCTGGACCATTCGGTACTTCTCTGGTTCACCCTTGGGTGTCTTCTTTTTCACAGGAAACAACAGAGTATTACATGGAGATTCACATTTAACAAGAGCCCCTTTCTCCAGCAGTGCTTGGACTTGCTTGGTAATGGCTGCCGCTTGGGCTGGTTTCAGTGGATATTGGGACTTTCTTGGTAGCTTTGCCCCTGGAATGAGTTTGACCATCACTGGTGGGACTTTAAGATGGCCTATGTCCTCTGGGCCTGAGGACCACAAAGTCTTAGGGACACTGTTCATTAGAGATTCGGGAAAATTGTCCCTCATGTCCTCTGCATAACCATGGGGAGTTTCTAGATGAAGCATCAGAGGTAAGGAACACAAGGCTGGGGTATCTGAATCAGACAGGGCCGAAGATAATTCCACTTGGCCATCAGGTGTGAAAGTGAGTGATGCCTGCAGGCGGGAAAGTACATCAGCACCTAACAGGTTAATGGGACATGTGGATGACACCACAAACGGGCAAGCAGACTAGGGCAGCTGCCAACCCGCAAAGGAGTAGTTAATGGACTTTGTCTTGAAAGACCATCCACTCCCACACAGGAGACATCAATATTGGACAGAAATGAAGAATCAGGCAGGTCTTGTTCTCGCAGAACACTTCGGGCTGCACCTGTATCAACAAGGAATGTGGTGGGGTGGCCTTCAATGGGTAAAGTAACAGTGGCTAATGGCCCCCCTTGTTCCCCTGCAGATACTGCCATAACAGGGGTTAATGATACAGGCTTGCCAATATCCTAGTCTTCTTGGGCTGAATCAGGTGAAGGAGGTGTTGGGGCCTTTGTGGCAGATTTAGGCCTGTTTGATCTTTGGGGTTTAAGGGGTGCAGGGCAGTCACTCCTAAAATGGCCCTTTTCCCCACAGTTGAAGCAGATTCCATCTGTAGGCTTAGTGCCTTTAGGGATCGGTGGTCGTGACACCATAAGGGGAGTGGGATGGGGTCTCCTTGGAACCTGTGCGGCTTCTAAGCCCCTGGCAACTAGGAGCAGCTTATCAAGGGGAACCACTCTATACTCAGGGCGGGCAGCAATAATACCCTTACGTATAGAGTCTTTGATGCCTAGTACAAAGGCACCGGAAAGCATCTGAGCGTGTATTTTGTTACTGAGTTCAAACCCTAGGTCAGTGAACACTTGGAAAAGTCTAGCATGAAATCTTTCTACAGATTCACCTTTTTCCTGGACAATGTCGGTAAGGCCTGCTGCTAAATCTGCAAGCTTATCTTTGGCCCAGGCCCTCAGTTGGTCACAGAACTCAATACCAGACAAATAATCTGTGTCACTGACTAACCAATTAGTACAGAGGTGGCGGGCAATGCTAGGCCAGTAGGCATCCCCAGCTTTAATGGCACAAAGGCTCAGTAAGTCTCGCCAAGCGGCGGAGTAAGTTTGCTGAATCTGAACTATTGCTCTGTAGAAGGGCATGGGCTGTTTTTCGGGGTCAGGGAGCGATTTCATCAGTGTACTGGCTTGTGTTGGGTTAAAGGTGACATACATTACAGGGGCCTCGCCTCCCTGAAGCCTGCGGCCAAAAGGGTCATTTAAAGAACGCCGGGATGATTGGGGCGAAGCTTCCCTGGCATCCGGTGGCACCTGGTAGCCATGAGTGCTAACCGAGTTAGATTCATCTGCTTGTGTCACCCGGATGCCCGGGGGGCGCACTACTTGGGGTGTCAAGGCTGGGGGCAGAAGTGGCACTCCTCTGGCTGGGGCTGCCGGTGTACTAAGAGTTGGTGGAAGCAGATCATTCGAAGGACCGGCATAAGAGGTGCTGTGTTACTGGGGGACGCCATATTGGAGGCATGGAAGGAAGTGACGTTTGGGTTCAGTGAGGAAGTGGCGGCCATGTTGGATGTGGGCATAACAAGGGCGGGTGTAAGAGGGGCTGGTTGCGTGACTACGGGAGGCACAGGGGAAATGGGTGTATAAGGCGGAAGTGACGGATAAGAGGGGCCAAGACAGTTGGGTGGAGTAGGCGTAGGGCGGTGGTGACGAGTAAGGACCAGGAAGGGCGGAAGGATACAGAGGATACAGACATGAGGACGCGGAAGGGGAGGGATGAGAAGCGTGTGGAGTAGGAGGGGGAGAGGGTGGAGTAGGCGGGGCTGGAGGAGTAGGAGGAGGAGAAGGTGGGACAGGGGAAGTAGGGGAGGCAAAAGGAGGAGAGACAGGCAAAGGGGATGGGTCAGTGGGAGGAGTGGAAAATGAACAGGCACGAGGGCGTGTGGGTGGGGACGGGCGGAGGGACGTCATGTTGGAGGGGTGGAAGGGGCTGGAGGGAGATGGACGGGGTGAAGGGTTGGATGAGGATGATGGGAGTTGCGGGACTGATGGTGGGGAAAATATGGATCCATCAGCATTCAGGACTGGGTAAACGGGGGCAGTGGCAGAGAGGGGACTAGGAGCGGGAGCTATGGTCAGTTGCTTTTCAATCATTGCTGAAGTGATGTTGGGAGGGGTCACCTCGTGTGCGCCATAACTGAGCGCCGGCTGGGAGAGCCTCCCTGTAACAAAGTTTTTATAGTACACAAACAGTTTTACACCTTTATGATCAACCTCTTCCTCAATCCATCCCTCTTGCTGAATAGCCTTTGCCACCCGGTACCAAGCCTCAGCTGTCCGGACTAAATCATGATCTGAAAGCTTTCCTTTCTTTTCTGTCAGTAACTTACGCTAGCTCTCTGGCTGCAATCTACCCCACGGAGGTACGGCAATTCCACAGACTTTAGCAATCTTATCAACCTTCTTAACCATCTCTTCACCTTCTCTATCTTCTACCAAATCACACGCGAACCACCCCTTACTGGGTTTTCCTAATTTCTGTCCCATACCCTCTATATAAGGCGTCCCAGATACAGAGCGAGATAGAGAGAGAGAGAGAGAAATAGTAAGAGAATGTCTACAATGCTCGACTGCTACGCAAGAATAAATTCCAATGTACGTCTTCCCAAAACGTAGACTAGTCACTGATTCCGCCTACCCAAGGTAGCCGCGGATTGGACCAATCACTTCTCTCAGAACAGAGAAATAGGAGGGGAAAGTGTAAATGATACAGAGAGTAAGATGAAAGTAAATACAGGAACCAGCGTGACAGACAATGAAAACAATATTCAAGTGTAAATACAGTACATGCATCACAGTGTAAATAAGTTCAACAGTTCAAACAGGGTTAACAAAAAATCCCTTTCCCTTACACGTGTGGCAAAAGCCACCTACCTCAATCCCGTAGTACACCTGCAGACCCACCCGCAAGTACCACTACCACGTGGTGATGGGGACAGCAATACCAGCCTGAATCCACCTGCCACAAAAGTTAAACTGGAACACCCAGCGTCAGCGCTCGAGGCTGCAGTGTTCCACCTCTCTGCACACAACAAGCAGAGTAAAGTGGTGTCCAATGAGGCTAGCAGTCAAAGTGACACTTATGGGAAACCCCCAGGAAGCAGTGAGTCTACACCCCTCCACAGATTCCCCCCCTCTTTTTCCTTACTGCCGTAGCTACTCGGCACCTAAAAGAGGAAAACAGGCAAACAGAAGATCCCCAGGAAAACTTCCACAGATCCACCCCCCTTTTTCCTTACTACCACAGCCACGTGGTACCTAAAAGGGGTAAACAGGCAAATGAACAAATAAACTACCCAGGCACTAAAATAAGGACAAACCAATAAGAGCACACCCAGGTAACAGATAGTCAGTATGTGCAGGTAAAGTAGGTATCAACAAGTAAGGTGTGGGGTCTCTGGGCAAGATATTACCTGTCTTTGATGACCTCTTGGCAGCCAATCACAGACGCTGGGGCAGGTCAATCACAGGGGCTGGAACATACCGGGACAGGTGCTGCAGCAGACTCAACCATGTATTCAGAGGTGATCAATCTCCTTCCTTCCCCCAGGATTCATCCACCCCACGTCTTCTCGGATGGCTGCCCTAGCAGGGCATAACCCAGGCTGCACAGTTGGGCGCCAGCTGATAAGGGAATTTTTGAAGCAAACCAATAAGTTTGAATGACTATCTGTTCCTGACCAAATTAGAGATGTTTAAATTGCGTATACGCAGAAGTAAATTCACACTGACACACGGGGTTCAGGTTAAATGAAAGAACTTCCGAAAATTTAATGGCATCTGTTAAAAAGCGGGCTCGCAGACCCTTTTAAAGGCAAAATTACATCATTGAAAGAAATCAAGATATCGGCAAATAAACATTGTCAATTGGCTTAGGTGTAAAGTGGTTAGTTAAATGCCCTCCCTGTTGGGTGTTACATCTTTATGTCATAGCTGACGTCATGACGAGCTCCTACAGGTTTCGGCACCATCTTGCTGGCACGAGGGAGCTCTCTCGATGGGAGGGGGCTTTTGGCAGCTGTCCATAATGAGCAACTGGTACGTTAGTCGTTCAAGGTTAGTTTCCTCAAGGCCTTTTTAGCATTTATACATTCTATTAAGACTATTGGCTACAGTGTTTCATTTAACAGGATTCTAGCATTTCCTGCTGACATGCTATTTCTATGAACACGATACGAATTGGTGGGAAATTACGAGCAAGTCCTGGTGGGTTATTCTCTGCCCACACTCCTGGTATATTGAACAAGGATTCATCACTCTTAGGGTTTTGGCTGGTCAACACTGTATAAAGTCGCCACTCTTCTTCCTTTGGTACAGATATTGTCATTATACCTGAGGGTCCATTGAACTTCAAAGATGTTGTTCCGTTAGGTAGAAATGTTATCTGTGCTTGTAATTTCGACAACAAATCACGTCCTAGCAGTTGGAGTGGACCTTCAGGCATATAAAGGAACTGGTGTTTCACTATGTGGCCTCCCAATGTACAGACTCGACTTTTAAGAACCGGTTTAGCGGCACTCCTTCCAGTTGCTCCTATTACGGTGATAGTTCTTCCTGAAGGAGGAGCGACTAGGTCAGTCGCCACCGAATGTTCAGCACCAGTGTCAATCATGAAAGAACTCCTTTTTCCCCCTATTGCTACATCGACCATAGGCTCCGCTCGGCCAAGGGGGATGGAGCCTGGTCGGTATCAATAGTCCTCCATGACTGTGTCAGCCAAACCCACAAAGTCCCTATCCTCTCTCTCGCGGGGTCTCTCCGCTGCTGGGTAATATCTATCTCCACTAACACTTCCTCTATTATTCCCACTATTTCCTCCAGGACCTCCTCTACCTCTCGCTTTACCTCTATAATTACTGCTATATCCTGCCCTAGGTCTGTCTCTCTCATACTGTTCCCTTCGTGGACACTCACTTCTCCAATGCCCTTCTTCCCTACGCGCATTGGTTCCTACTCAAAGGTTCCCCATTCCACTTATTCTCACCTTTATCCGTTCCCCTATACGCTTCCTTTTCCCTTCTATCTACGCCTGCGATAGCTACCGCTAGCATATCCGCTTTCCTTCGCATCTTTCGCTCTTCCTCCTTCTTCGTCTCTGTCTCCCTATTCATATAGACCTTATTTGCTATTTCCATTAGTTGGGTTATGGACATCCCTACAAACCCTTCTAACTTCTGTAGCTTGCGCTTTATTTCTCCGTAGGCTTGGCTGACAAAGGTAGCGTTAACCATTCGGGAATTCTCAGGAGCCTCTGGATTAAAGGGGGTATACAAATGGTATGCCTCCAATAATCGGTCATAAAAGGCACTGGGCGATTCATCACATTTCTGCAATACCTCAGACGTCTTAGACATATTAATCGCCTTTTTTCCTCCTGCTTTCATGCCAACAATAATAGCGTCCCTGTATGCTTTTAAATGGGCCATATCTGCGCCATTGACATTCCACTCCGGATCAGTATTTGGAAAATGTGCTGCGGCCCATACTGCTGGGTTGGCCTGATTTTGTGTACGGGCCACTTCTTCCAGCGCTTTAATTGCCGCTTGGTTTATCCGTGTCCTTTGCTCGTTGTTAAACAATGTCATAAGCAGTTGCTGGCAATCAGCCCAAGTTGGATTATGTGTCTGGACTATGGAGATAAACAAATCCGTCATGGCTTGAGGTTTATAGGTGTATGAGGAGTTATGGGTCTTCCAGTTAAATAGATCAGTAGTAGTGAAGGGAACATAGACGAATACAGGATCAGCGTGTTGTAACTGTCCGTCACCGTTAATGTGTGTCGGGCCTGGTGTCAGTCGGAGAGGCATTTGATAATGTCGGGGTTGGAGGATACCGGTCAGTTGTCGGGTTAGTATGGGGCTTCGTTTAGAAACGTCAGTTAGGGGTTCCGGTCGAGGGGTAGTAAGACGAGGGGAAGGGGACGCTTTACTGAGGGGGAGATCAGTGAGTAAAATATTCCGGGCCGGGCTAGGAGGAGCCTGACCAGGACCTAGATACGACGTCAAATCTGGATAGGTGGGGTTAACGGAGGTAGGTACTGGAAGGGGAGGGTTTAAAACAAGAGGGCTGGGCTCTGAGCTAGAGGAGGGGGTAGGTGGGGACAATGGGGCAAGGGGAGTAGCATTACCAACAGCACCTCCTCTTCCTCTTCCTGTGGAGGAGAAGTAAGGGGGCGGCATGGGGATCTCGGATTCAGGAGGTGTGTCCAAAATGGGCGTAATTACGGCCTTAGTGGACAAGCGAGTTCTCGCCACCATGAGGCGACATTGTTCCTCGTGGCATACCCGGATCCATTTTGGCAAGTCATTTACGGCCTGCTTCCAACAATCAATATACGGAAACTGGCCGTAAAGTTCAGGCCTACCTGATACAGCCACGTGTACACGCTGTACCAGATTAGGATCCAAACTGCCACGTGGTGGCCATGCAGCCACCAAAGTAGGCCATTTCCTACTACATAAAGTAGTCAGGCGTGTTGGAGACATCTTTACCCCAAAATCATACACAGTGTATCCCTTTTTAAAGTTTTTCAACATACATCCTAAGGGATCCATAACCGTTGAATCTGACGCACCCATACTAACAATGAAGCATCGTCTCCAACAGAAACTAAGCAAACACACTTCCAACGGTCACACCCGTTCCCTTGGCAACAGCACCACGTGGTACAGTTACTAAGCGAAACGCACACAACAAAACACTCAGGGAATTCCCGTACACACACAGCTGTTACACCAGTCACTAAATAACTATTACTGTGCCTTTTGGCAAAACTATACAGTCAACCACGCTATAATTTCCTATATCTGAATTACCCGTCTATAACATACCCCAGTAACATTGTCTTTACAAACAGTAGTTATAGTACGGTTAGCATTGGTTAGAGTACAATTCAAAGTCACAGTTCAATTAGTAGTGGTTATGGTGTTAAACATACAACCTAGACGACAGTTATTAGTAGTTATTTACAATATCAGTAGTTATTATACA